>NC_060278.1:84282427-84534770 GCF_021613505.1 Equus quagga | reverse complement strand
ACCAATGGTCTAACCTGTGACCTGTGGCCTAACCCTTGATCTGTGGTCAAAACTGTGAACAGTGGTCTAACCCACAACCCCTGGGCTGCTCTGTGACCTCTGATCTTCCTCTGCATAGGGAGAAGTGAATTCAAACGGTGCTGGAAGGGCCAAGGGGCCTGCCGGACTTACTGCACGAGGCAAGAGACCTACATGCATCTGTGCCCAGACGGCTCCCTGTGCTGTCTCCCCTACGGGCTCAAGGCTCCGGCGGCCCCCAAGCCTGAATCTGTGTAGCCGGTTCTGGGGCTGGCACCCTTGCTCTCTAATAAAACACATGCTGCCGACTGTCTCCTCTTGCTGCTTGCTCACTGCCCAGTCACCCCCGGGGCCAGGATTTTTCTACATTCCTTTGTCTCCTATTTTAGCATTTCAAGAGTCTGCCCAGGTGGAAAGGACCATAAGGATTTTATGAAAGTGAAGTTTTCGTGTAAGTAGGGAGGGGTGATAGAGGAAAAGTCTGCTTCTTTCAGGCCCAAGGAACTGTGGGGACAGCAAGGCAGGGGGAAAACACGAGCAGAGTCCGCGAGGTAGCTTGACAGACATGCATTCTAATTACCCTGTATTGGGATTGTGCTTGGCTGAAAAAATAGGAAACTCAACTTGCAGAGGCTTATTTCTCTCACATAAAAAGATATCTGGGGGCTGGCCCGGTAGCACAGCAGTTAAGTACGCACATTCTGCTTCAGCAGCCCAGGGTTCACGGGTTCGGATCCTGGGGGTGGACATGGCACCGCTTGGCACACCATGCTGTGGTAGGCGTCCCACACATAAAGTAGAGAAAGATGGGCATGGATGTTAGCTCATGGCCAGGTTTCCTCAGCAAAAAGAGGAGGATTGGCAGCAGTTAGCTCAGGGAGGTAGGCAGCAACCACATCAGGCAAGCATCTCTGGGATCCTCTTGGGTCACATATAGCTACCAAAACTTTAGGCTTTATGTCATTATTAGAGGGAGGGGTGGAGGGAGAGGTTCCCCCTCTTTCAATGTCGTTGGAGCAGGGGGGAGGGTTGGCATGGGCTAGTTTCTCACTTTTACCTGGAAAGCAAAAGCTTTCCCTGGAACCCCCCTCAGCAGACTTCTGCTTACTTCTCAAAGGACCAGAACAGTGTCACATGGCTATTGATGTAAGGGAGGCTGGGAAAAAGGTATTTGGCTGTTCTCGCCTCTATAGTAGACTTGAGCTCGGGATAAAGGGAGCTGGAGAAGACCCTTAGTGTTGGTCCACCCTCTCCCTGGGGGTAAGCCCTGAAAGGGGCAGGTGTTTTGGATAAGTTGAGGGGAATGCCAAGGGCAGAGGGGCTCTTGTCCACTGTCCTTTGAGACTTTTCAGAGAATGTCAGGGTAGCCTTGGAGTAAGAGAAAGGACCCTGCGTGGCCAGGCTAAGAAAGGAGTGGTGAAGTTCAAAATACTCAGCATCAGAAGGGATGCTGAGCCTGGGGCTGGAGCAGTCTTGGAGGCTACCTGCTGTGCTAGGTGGGAATCCTTTGGTTTCTGGTGTGGGAGGGACCTGGGATAGGCCAGAGGCAGCTGGAGTGGAGGAGGGGATACCCAGGGGACTTGGGCAGCAGCTCTTTACTAACTGGGGGGAAACACTGAATTATTTTCATAACAAAGCATACCACCTGAGTCTCAGTCCTCCTTCTGTGCCTCCCTTAGTTTTTGGGTGGTCTAAACATTGAACTAATGGCCAGTGGGCCTGTTTTAGAACCTAATTTGGTGGGGGCAAGGTGGGCTCGGTGTCTGGAGTCTAGAAAGAGGACAAGATAAAAACCCTAGAGATGGCCACAGAACCACAGAGAGCTGACATGACACTGGGCCTCAGTGAGTCTGCAGGAGGCCACACCAGTTCATCAGCAACCAGCCTTAGCTGGAAGCCAGTGGATGTTGTCAGTGACAGGCCCAAGCCACTCAGCTCCCAGCAGATGCCAGCAAGCACTGGACCATTGCGTCTCCCCACCCTTATCTCAGCCATCGTATTTGGGAGGAGCAGGGAGAGGAGAGGAGGAATCTGAAAGCTTGAGCAATTATACCAAAGAGACCAAGTCTCTCTGAACTCAAGAAACCTCAAGAGGATATTTAAATTGTTGAATTAGACCAAGTTTTGAACTGGATTGAACTAAATTTAGTTCGGCACTCCGACCCCTCCCCCCTCAGTTGATTTACAAAGAGTAAAGAAGCTCTGTTTTCCTTGCATAGTCTAAGGGGTAGTGGGAGGGAATTTGTGACCGTGTTGCAGAAGATGGTGGTGATTTCAGGAGCGAGGAGTCAGACACACTCAAGTTCATATCCCAGCTCTGCCACGTGCAGGCCACCGGCCACGTGATGAGAGCAAGTCACCTCCGCTGTCTGATGTCAGGATCCTTCTCTGCAGAAAGGGCATAATGACAGCTCTTAAGAGGGTAGCTGTGGGATCAAATGAGATGACCCGGCACTGTATAAGTGCTTAGTCAGTGAAAGCTGCTGTAATTGCCAGCACTTTTCCTGAGCAAGAAGCACGCAACTGGACTTCTCCACATAATTTCAGTCTTACAGAACATCTGCAAGACCGATACAAAGAATTCCCATAGATCCTTCACCCAGGTTTTCCAAATATTAATATTTTACTACTTTAACCTTATCATTTCCTCTGTCTGTGTGTGTGTATATATAAAACTATATATAAATTTAGTAATATATTTATAGTTATATATACATCTCAGACGATGATCCTTTATACCTAAATACTTCAGTGGATTTTTCCTAAAAACAAAAGCATTTTCTTATACCACCACAGTGCAGCAATAAAAATCAGGACTTAACATTGACAAATTCTATTGTCTAATCTTCAGATTAGCAAAAGAAAATCCATGGATCAGGCATTACAGTCATTTGTTATGTTTCTTTGATCCCTTCTAATCCAGAACTGCTCAGTCCTTCATGACACTGACGTTTTTGGAGAGTGCAGGCCAGTTGTTTGGTGGAGTGTCCTTCAGTTTGAGTTTGTCTGATGTTTCCTCGTGACTGGATTCAGCTTAGGCCTTTTTTTGGCGGGAACACTACAGACGCGAGGTGGTGTGGCCCTCAGTGCGTCATGGCAGAGGCAGCCACTGGCCTTCCGAGGGCTGAACCAAGACAAAACAGACGAGACGGTTTTCTGAAGCTTAAACCTCACAGGTGCAGGGCTGTCTCCCGCCCAGTGTCCTAACAGACCCTCATCGAAGCCTATATCCAACCTCCCGGGTCATAAGGATGCACCTAACAATCCCAGGAGACAAGGCAATTCTAGGGAGGGAGGTTCCTCAAGATGCTTCACAGATGAGGCTCCCGAGCCTGGAAAGGAAAGGGGCTTGTCCAAGGCCGTGCAGCTGCCAAGGCCCAGAGCCAAGACTGGACTTAAATCTTTGGACCTCAAGTCAAGGCTATTTCCAGAGTAGAACAATAGCCACACGTGGGTAGGACAGGCTAGTGTGAAGGGGGAGCTTTGTGAGGAAGGGAGCTCCCTGGCACCGGAGGTATGCAAGGTGAGCCGGGTGGGTGGGGGAAGCCAGAGGAGGGGTTTTTGCTCTGCATGGGTGCTCAGAAATCCTATTCAGAGCACAGACCCTCCCCAAAGAGTCACTGAATGGCTGAGCTTATGAGGATAATAGAATCAGCCTTTAGTAAGTGCCGACTGCTCACTTCATTCTCCCAGTCGTATGACGTTATCATCCCCTCCTTTTCTGTAAGGCAACTGAAGCGCTTAGTTAAGTGAGCTGCGCAGGTCACATGCCCAGTAAGCTGGGACTCCACCCCTGTCCTCTGGCACCTCATTTTGTCTTCCAGACTCACCCTTATTTGTACTTTTAAAATAACATTTTTTTTCCTATTTGTAGAAGTAATAATATGATCACCTGCGAAAACTTCGAAAACAGAAGCACAAACAAGAAAGCAAAATCCTCAGTGATTTCACTCCACACAAATACCACAAATAAAACAGGACGCAAAACGTGACTTACAAATGAAATGGATCACACCATACATATTTTTTTGTGTCCTTTTTTTTACTTATCGAAGATCATGAACATTTCCTAGTCTTCCAAAACAAGATTTTTAGCACTAAAATGCTTCCTGAAATTTCTTTAAAAATTTCCAATTTTTATTACTTGAGTAATACGATTAGGACACATTGTGGAAAAATAAAACATGGATGAGCTTCAAAATATTCAATACTCTTTCAAAAGCCCTGTTAGCTTTTGGTACATATTTTGTCAGGATGGAGATAAAAAAAGTTATATATATATTTTAAAGAGATTGCAAACCAGTGTGGATGTATATATAATATATATTATATTCATATATATATGCGTTTTCACATGCATCAGGCATTCTTCTATTAGAGTATGGATTAGGGGCATTTCTCATTCTGCTGATCTGGTGGATCCCCTTGGGCTTACAAGGAAAGAAGAGAACAAGGTTACAGTGAGGGATCTTGTAGGAGTTCAGGGTATGATTTGGTGACTCCCCACACCCTCCCACCCTGGGTTTTCAATGGCAGAGTGTTGAGTGGAATTGCTTCTTGTGCCAGGGCTACACTGAAATCTGAGAGCCAGGCAACAATCGCATATGGCCCAAATTACTCTTTTTTTTGTGAGGAAGATTGGCCATGAGCTAACATCTGTTGCCAATCTCCCTCTTTTTGCTTGAGGAAGACTATCCCTGAGCTAATACCTGTGCCAATCTTCCTCTATTTTGGGTGTGGCATGCTGCCACAGATGGCTTGACCAGCAGTGTGTAGGTCCACGCTCATGAACTGTGGGCCACTGATGCCGCGAAGCGCGCGAACTTAACCACTACGCCACCGGGCTGGCCCCCTAAATCACTCTCGAAAATGCCTTAGGAAGGTGCCTTTCTGGAGCCTGCCATACACAGCAAGCTTCCCACCGTCAATGGAACACATCATGTTTGCTGATTACACCAAAGAAAGTAATTGGTTATGTTTAGGGGCCGTTTTTACGAAAAACAATTCTCTCTCCACAGTGGAATCGCACAATGCAGTGTGATGCCTTCATTGCCAGGTGCTTTCCCGGCCGGGGAATCGAGACAATCCCCTCACCCACTCACCCAGGCACTGGATCAAGGGGGGTTCCTCCGGCTTACTTGGACTGCTATTGCTCATATTTGCAATACATATACCTGAGAAAGGCCTCATTTCCAGAATGTGTAAAGAACTCCCACAATTCAATAAGAAAAAGACAATCTACTAATAGAGTGGGTGAATATTTAAGCAGACAGTTTACAAAGGAAGGTATACAAATGGCCCATAAGCCTGTGAAAAGATGCTCAATATCATTAATCACCAGGGAGATGCAAATTAAAACCACAATGAGATACCGTTACACATCCAGCAGAATGATTAAAATAAGAAAGGCTGCCCCCGGTGAGTGTTGCTGGGGACCTGGAGCAGCTGGAACCCTGATACACTGCTGATGCGAATGTAACGTGGACAAGCACTTCGGAAAAACATTTGCAGAGTTACTTATAAAATTAGATGGAAATGTGTACGTACAAAGACTTCTCTATCAATGTTCACAGCAGCTTTATTTATATTATCCCATAACTGAAAACAACCCAAATGTCCAAATGGACGGATAAATTGAGTTACATCCATACGGAACAATATTACTCAATGAACAACAGTAACAATTTACTGGTATACACAACAAGAATTAATCTCAAAAACGTGTTAAGCAAAAGAAGCCAGAAACAAAGGCACACATGCTAAATGATTCCATTTATATGAAGTTTCAGAAAGGCAACACTAAACTGATTTTAAAAGACAGAAAATAGTTGAGAAAAAAACCCTGAAAAATCTCATTTCTCCATATGTCTCTTTTTTTTCTGAGCACATGCAGTTGAATTTGGGTAAGTTATCTGTGCTTATGATGCAGGTCCTTTTGTCTCACAAAGAATAGACCATCCAAGGAGAGAGGACTCTAAGGGCGAGATCAAGATTCTCAAAGGGGTGATACTGCCCTCTAGGGGTTATTTTTGGAAATTACTGGGGAATTTTTTTTTCTTTTTTTGGCGAGGAAGATTGAGCCCAAGCTAACATCTGTTGCCAATCTTCCTCTTTTTGCTTGAGGAAGATTGGCCCTGAGCTAACATCTGTGCCAATCTTCCTCTATTTTATATGTGGGTTGCCACCAGAGCATGGCTGACAGTGGTATATGTCCCTGCCAGGGATCCGAATCTGCAAACCTTGGCCACCAAAGGGGAGCACACCAGACTTAACCACTACGCCACTGGGTGGGCCCCTGGGGGCATTTTTTTTTTGAGGAAGACTAGCCCTGAGCTAACATCTGTGCCCATCTTCCTCCACTTTATATGTTGGACGCCTGCCACAGCATGGCTTGACAAGTGGTGCCATGTCCACACCCAGGATCTGACCTGGTGAACCCTGGGCTGCCGAAGTGGAACGTGCGATGTTAACCGCTGCGCCACTGGGCCAGCTGGGGGCATTTTTGATTGTCAAAATTAATGAGGTCCCTACTGGAATTTAGTGAGTTGGGGAAGGGGGATGCCTGATGGAATGCAATGTGTGTGACTGTCCTGGAAAATGACGTATTGACTTGTTTCCCAAACAAAATTCCAATGTCCTGCCAGACATTTACGTAGATGAAACCCATTTGTAACTCTCTAAGCCCGGAACCTAAGGCTGTTTTGCAAGCATTTCTTGGATATTGAATTTTCCTGGAATGAAACTACTGTGTAGATCAAGGGATGATTATATCTTGTTTTGGTTAGAGCTTTACCCAAGCTGTTCACCATTTTGGAAAGTCAGGACACAGGTAGTGAACACTTCGGGTCGGATTTGAATTGCACATGTAGTACACCCATTTGAGCCTGCGTTTGAAGCTATTATGCTCATGCTATGTATAGGTACAAGATCTGACTATTTCATCGTGTCTTTAAGTGGACTTACACATCAAAATACATATTGTTATAAAATGGTTTCTTTTCTCCTTCTTTATATTATACTTAGGGCTTAATTTAATTTTTCTTGAAATTATGTGAGTTATAATATTTATGAATTTAAAAATTTTTTTTTTTGGTCAGGAAGATTGGTCCTGAGCTAACATCTGTTGCCAATCTTCCTCTTTTTTTTCTCCCTCCCCAAAGCCCCAGTACGTAGTTGTATATCCTAGCTGTAGGTCATTCTAGTTCTTCTATGTGGGACGCCACCATTGCATGGCTTGATGAGCAGTGCTAGGTCTGCACCCAGGATCTGAACCAGTGAATCCTGGGCTGCTGAAGCAGAGTGTGCAAACTTAACCACTTGGTCACAGGGCCGGCTCCTGAATTTTATTTTAGAACAGAAAAGGGGCATTGCAAATATTTATTATAAAAAGGAGCATTGGGTCTCATAGGACCCAGTGAATGTCAAGCTCTCACCAACAGACTAGTGGGACCTCATGAGGGGATGGAGATAGAGGCCGTCCACTACCTCAGAATTCCACCAAAAAGCCCACATTGCACTGATGTTCATTTCCTTCTAAGCAGAGGGCCTCAGTGTTTCACGGGGAGAAGGGCAGACATACTCCTCCCTAGAAATTTATTGCAAAGATACATGGAAATGTGAATACGTGGGACTCTGTGCATGTGCCATCCATTTATACTCTTCTAGCCCTGCTCACAGCCTTGGCTGAAGCGATAGCCATATGCAGACAAGGAGGCCCTTCTCCCCCATGCCCCAGACACAGTTGATTGGTGAGCACCTCCCCAAGTGAAGCCAACCCCATAGGAGGACCAGCGACCTACGAGGTGGGTTGGTACAAAATGATGAACTGGATCAGTCAGATTCTCTGTTACAAGAATTTGAATTGGGAAAGACATAGAATAAAGCAGTTTATCATTGGACTTGAAGCTGAAAAGATGCCTTAGTAAAAGTAGGGTAAAGCATAATTTGAGGAAGCAGAAGCTTGGAGTAAATAGAAGCAATTGGAGGAGAGGCAGACAGTCCTCTCCTTTAACACGCAAATTGTTCCTGAACTTGGGTTTTCAATCCACACATGAAAGCGTTGCGTGGTCTACTACACTGCCTGCCTCTCAGATCTCATCTACTATCTCTCTTCTCTTGCACAGGAAGCTTTAGCCACATGGCCATTCTTTTAGTTTCTGGGACAAGCCACCTGCCCCTACAGGCCTATGCATATGCTGTTCTACCTGCAATATTCTTCTGCAAACCCCCTCCCAACTCTTTGCAAGCACGATTTCTCATCTTCCAGATCCCGGGATAAATGCCACCTCCTCAGAGAGGGCTACCCTGGTGGCTCACGGAGGTCCGCCTCCCTCATGACGGTCCTTATTCTCAATCACTATGCTCTTCATAGCCCTCGTCACCATACGTAGTTATGAATTTATTTCTTGTTTATTGCCTTTTTCCTCCACAAGTTGTAGACTCCATGATGGCAGAGCCCATGTTTGTTTTATTTACCATTGAATAACTAGAGACTAACATGGTGCCTGGCAAATAGTAGGTGATCAAGAAATGTTTGTGATATAAATAAATGAATGTGTTTTATGGGGATTATGATTCAGTAACTCTAAGACATGGTAAAAAAATCCTTAGTTTCACAACATTTTAGATGCAATTTTCCGTGGTATAGTTCCAGCATTGTGTACATGTTCATCAATTTTGCTCCAGTTCTTCCTAATTTGGACCCACAGTCCAGTGAGCATCTGATTGTGGCTAAAGAGTCTCTGATTTTAGCACACCTAATGGTTTCCATTGTTATCCCAATTGTATTAAACTTATGATTTACAAAAAAAAAAATAATAAACTTACGATTTCCCCTTTCACATCACTAGCGTCAGCACTCTATTTTTTCCGTTTTCCATTAATTCAGCTGATATTTATTGAATATGTATGATGTATTCAATAATTCCTACCGAGGATTCAGCAGTGGACAAAGTAGATAAATTCCTGCCCTTATGGGAAAAACTCTTTATTGTGTTGCCTCAGTGGAGGATCATGGCTTATCACTTAAATTTACAGCCCCGGGGGCCCTGACTGAAGTGGAGGCCAGGTCCCTTTGAGGGAGGACTCTGTACTAATGCCACAAGTATATACTGAAAGTATTCCTTCAGGCCAAGGTGCCTGTGGCCATTTGCCAGGGTGACTATGTATTTGGTAAAGGCAATCCTATTTCTGAGTTGACAGTAATGACTAGGGACTAGAAATGTCATGTGTCAAAATTGGAGGATGTATGGACGTCAGATGATACACACATTTTGGACCAAGAATATCTCACAGTTGAACAATTGAATCCCCCTTAAGCTGTTGGTGATTCCCCCCTTCCTGAATATGTAATTAGAGTAGATATATTGGGTAGCTGGCAGAATCTTCACATTGGCTCCCTGACCAACGCAGTGAGGGCTATTTTGGTGGGAAGGGACAAGTGGAGGCCACTGACACTCTCCCTGCGTACTATAGTAAAAGACCAAAAGCAATACTGTGTCCCTGGGGAATTGTTCTCAACTTATTCAGATGGCGAGGCTGCAGAGAGAGAGCTGGGGGCGTAAACACCCTGACGTTACTCCCTCCCTCCTCTGAAAATCCTGCTGAGATTACTCCATTTCTTAAACTCAACTGGAGGCCAGAGGCAAGAGATGCTATTGATGCAGTCCTTCCAGGGTCAGACAGCAGGGTGGAGAAGGGTAGAGAATGGAACTGGAGGAACTAGATGGGCAAATGGAAGGTTCTCTCAGGCTCAGGAGTTGTAGCTACTTCCTGTACTTACTAATATCTGGATTAACTCACCTCACTTTCAGCTTTTTTAAGAGTTCCAACCAATGTGTGACCCATCTCCTATATTGAATCCCTTTTTGGAGATACCTATTATGTTTTTTTGTTCTCCTGACTGTACCCTGTCTTTAATCAAATATTGATTCTATTTATTTTTTTGAGGAAGATTAGCCCTGAGCTAACATCAGCTGCTAATCCTCCCCTTTTTGCTGAGGAAGACCGGCCCTGAGCTCACATCTGTGCCCATCTTCCTCTAATTTATATGTGGGACGCCTGCCACAGCATGGCTTGCCAAGTGGTGCCGTGTCTGCACCCGGAATCCAAACCAGCAAATCCCAGGCCTCTGAAGCAGAATGTGTGCACTTAACCGCTGTGCCACTGGGCCAGCCCCTCTGGGCTTACAATTCTTAAAGCACTTAATGTTCATAGCTTTTACCTCTTTTTTAAAAAGCTTGATTTTTATTATATATTGAGAAAGGAAAGGAGTATTTTAAAAACATATAACAGTATAAAAAACAGTAAGACAACAAACATGTCTATACCTACCATCCAGATAAAAAAATAGAATATCAGCTTTACCCCTTCCACTTCCTATATCCTTAAAGTTAACCATTATCTTAAATTTATACTTTATTGATAGTTTTGTCATCTATGTCTACTTTCCTAACAAAATATTTGTTTATGTGTGCACAATTTTGAACAAGTTCTGGAAAAAATTCTGTTAGATTTTGATTGGAATTTCACTTAACCTAGGAAACAGTGTAGAATTGACATCTTTAAGATATTGAGTGTTCTAATTTATGAAAATGCTATGTCTCTCTATTAATTTAGGCTTTCTACGTTGTCTTTCAATAAGGGTTTCTAATTTTCTCCATAAAATTCTTGAACATGTTTTGTTTGAAATATTCGCGGATATTGGGAAGTGCTTTTTCTTTTGGTTGTTAGCAGCGTGACTATGCTATGCTTAGACTGGATTTTCTTTGTGTCTATCCTGCTTGGAGTTCACTAAGCTTCTTGAGTCTGTGGATTTATGTCTTTCAACAACTTTGGAAAATTTTCAGCCATTATCTTTTTTTAAATTTATTTTTTATTTTAAAAAATTTTTTAAATATTTTTTTATTGAGCTTATGATAGTTTACAACATTGCGAAATTACAGTTGTACATGATTATTTGTCAGTCATCTTATAGGTGCACCCCTTCACCCTTTGTGCCCACCCCCCACCCCCCTTCCCCTTTCCCCTGGTATCAGCCATTATCTTTTAAAGATATTTTGTTTTTTCCATTCCCTCTGTCTTCTCCTTCTGAGATTCCAATTACATATGTTTTAGACCATTTGATATTGTCCCATATGTCTCTCATGCTCTGTTATGTTTGTTCTGCATTCTTTTTTGTTCTCTCTGTGCTTTGATTGTATTTCCTACTGATCTATCTTTGAATCTACTGATCCTTTCTTCTACTATGCTCGGTCTATTGTTAAGCCCATCCAATAAGTTTTTAATTTTAGATTTTGTATTTTTCAATTTTGAATGGCCAATTTATTCTTAGAGGTTCCACTTGTGGTAGACTGATACATTGATGATTGCCAGTGAATCATGCCTTCAGTATTCATGCCCTTGTGTAGTCCTTTTCCATACTGACCCTGGGTCATGTGACTTGCTTTGGCCAATGGGGCTTGAGAAAACACAATAACAAGTTTGATAAATGCTGCATATTGGGGCTTAGCCTCTTAGACCTACCATCATTTAAGAAGCCAAGGTTAACTTCCTCGAAATGGAGAGGCCATGTGGAAAGAGTCATATGAGTGACCCCAGGTGAGAATATCAGAAGAACCACTCAATTAGCACACAGAACTCTAGTTCTTATTTTAATCCACTAAGTTTTAGAGTGGTTTATAGTGCAGCAATAGAAAACTGATACACTATTTTTCTGTGTATTAGTTTAAATTATTCATCCTTTCAATCTTTTCTTCTAATTTCTTTACCATTTATAATAGTTATTTTAAAGTTGTCTGTTAATTCCAACAACTGTGCCATCTTTGGGTCTGCTTCTATTGACTGTTTTTATACTTGATTATGAGTCAAATTTTCCTTTTTCTGTGCATGTCTTTTAATTAAAAAAAAATTTTTTTTTAAAGATTTTATTTTTCCTTTTTCTCCCCAGAGCCCCCCAGTACATAGTTGTGTAGTTTTAGTTGTGGGTCCTTCTAGTTGTGGCATGTGGGATGCTGCCTCAGCATGGCCTGATGAGCGGTGCCATGTCTGCATCCAGGAACCGAACCGGTGAAACCCTGGGCCACTGAAGTGGAGTGCTCAAACTTAACCACTCGGCCACGGGGCCAGCCCCTAATTTTTTTTAATTGTGTGCCAGAAATTGTATTTAAAAGAACTGTAGAGACTAGAACAGGTATTATTTTCATTCAGGGAGAGCATATTCTTTCCTCTGTTAGCCAGTTGGTACTGGTTGTTAACATACCTCTGCAGACCAAGACAACAACGTGCCCTTAGTTCTTGTTGTGTTTCCATATAGGTATGAGGAAAATCTGGAATTTCAAAGTAATGATTTATTAGATGATAATGAGGTTACAGAGATTAATACTACAACTAAAGACAGTTAGTAAGAGCACAGTAGAGTTACTGAGAACAACCTGAGTTAATCTCTGAAAATGAACACACTTATACCTTAAGCCTCCATCTTAAAAAATTCTAGAAACATAAAGATACATAAGTATACCTTTCATTGGCTGTCAAAACAATATCACCATATATCGTGTAGATTCCAGAAAATTCTACCGCATACTTGTGAGAAAGTGAGATTGAAAAAGAGAAATAATGTCTTATTGTTATTATGAAAATAATTTTGACTTCATGGACCTCCTGAGAATTGCTGGGGGAGACTAACAGGCAAACACAGGGATCAGCCAAAGGTGTTTATTGACAGAGCTCAGGCATCCACCTAGGTGAGACCCAGGGTAGCTTCATCTGCATTTTCATGGCTTTAGGGTCCAAGGAACCCGAAGAACCGTGGGTCATCTTTTGGCTGGTACTTGGGCTTCACACAGCACATTTTACTATTTGTGCAGTAAACATAGATCCTTTCCTTCCTGGAGCATTTGTGGCGGCATTTGCCATGAAGATTCCAGCATTTTCGGGTGCCACCTGACACAAAAAAGAAAGAAGCATGGAGACAGTGTCAGTTCTAAGAAGAAGTAGGTTCTAGACTTGAAAGGTCTGTAAAAGGATTAAAATGGATGTGATAGAGGGTCCTCAATTTCCCTTGACTTTGATCCTGGCTTCTCTTCTCTTTTTCTCTTCCCCTCCCTTTCTAAAAATTGTGGTAAAATACAAATAACATAAAATTTACCAGTGTAAGCATTTTAAAATTTTCAGGGGCATTAAGTATAGTCATAATGTTGTGCAGCCATCTTCACTATCTAGTTCCAGAAATTTTTAATCACCCCCAAAAGAAACCCTGCACCCCTTAAGCATTCTCATTTTCCTCTCCCCTCATCCCTGGGCAACCACCAATTTCTCCTCCTCTCTACAGATTTGCCTATTCTGGATATTTTATGCCAATGGAATCACATAATATGTGAGCTTTTGTGTCTGGTCTCTTTCACTTAGCATAATGTTTCCAAGGTTCATCCATATATATATATATATATATATATAGGCTAACGTTCCATCACTCTCTTCAAAATTTTATTTTTGTTTTGTTTTATTTTTGCCAAGGCCTATCATCAAGACGGTGGCTGTACTTATGTTTTTTTTTTATTACGGTAAGATACACATAACATACATTTACCATCTTAACCATTTTTAAATGTACAGTTCAGTGGTAGTAAATGCATTCACATTGTTTTGCAACCATCCATCCTCATAACTCTTTTCACCTTGTAAAACTGACACTGTACCCATTAAACCATAACTCCCCATTCTCCCTTCCCTCAGCCCTTGGCAACAATCCGTCCATATCGTCACCTTTTCTACCCCCAAACTTGACTAACTGACACATTACAAGGCTTTCAAAAACAGCTCTCAAAAGAACTGTTCTGATAGTTTCCGGCATGAGATGGCACCAATGGCTTCAACCAAGAGGCACAAAAATCTGGAACAGTTTCCGACTATTCCAACCACAAGTTTTGCAGGAGTTAGAGAGGAAATCTACTATTTGAGCCAAATCAGGACCTCTTTCTTCTCTTTGTTCTATAAAAACTTCAAGCCTGCTCTGACTTGGGTCTCCAGCCGCTTCCTGATGTCCATCAGCTGAATAAAGCCTGTAACCTTTATTTGTGTGAGTTAAACTATTTTCTTCAGTTTGGTGCCATGACTATTCTCTGTTTCACTAATTTGTAATTAAATCTTTATTATTTCCTTCTTTCCGCTGTAGGTTTAGGCAAGGCTTATTTTGTGATTAGGAATAACCTTTCTTTGAGATTATTTTTTGACCAATATGGGGAATCAGGGAAAATTTGTGCTTCATTGGAAAATTACGCATTGCCTGGAGCAGTGGCCCTCAACTGGGACGATTTTCTCCCTTAAGGGATGTTTGGCAACGAAATGTCTGGAGACATTTTTTGTTGTCAAAACTGATGTGCGGTGCTACTGGCAATTAGTGCGTAGAGGCCAAAGATTCTGCTAAATATCCTACAATGCACAGGACAGGCACAGCAAAGAATTATCCAGCCCAAAATATCCAGAGTGGCAAAATGTGAATAGTAGCTGACAGCGTCAATACTCTCTGGACTAGACAGATCACCAGCTTCAGAGTTATCTGATTCTGATTCTGTGGGAGTTACTTTACAACTCTATGAGCTCTTGATAAATGACAGTAATGCAAAAATAATTATTTCTCTCTATATGCAAGTATATTCTGTTCCTTAGAGGTTCAATTGACTCCTCTTTTCCCCTGGCCCATGGAAAAAGAGAGTCATTTTCTGTCTATTGGTAAATTTATTTCAACATTCTTTTGCTCCATATATACATTTGTCCTTTGAACCAGTTATAAAATCTGCTTCATTCTCTCATTATAAGTTAAATAAAATCTTTAACACCTGTTTGCTGGGAGCCATGGCTACATCATTTGATCGGCTGTTTGACAGGGTCCAGCCGATTAACACCGAGGGGTGCAGTGTCGCCCCTTGGTGAAGAATAACCGGCTGGCCCCTCACATAGTTCTGATACCTGTGCTGCTTCTAATTGCCCTTCATTCCTTTTCCTTTCTTAACCTCTAGTTTTCACTCCTTTGGGTGGCTGCTTGGGAGGCACTACCTCCTGGGAAAATTAGATATAGTAAGAGAATGTGACCACCTCTAGGTAACTTTCAAGATATTTTTCAGTTAATTATTGGAGGAGCACACAGTCCCATTTGAGACAAGCAGAAAGGAATCCTGCCCAGATAAGATGTCGAATTAGGTTTATGGCCTCTGTCTGGTTAATGTTTCCTTCTCCCTCCAGTTCTTTGTCTAAATATATATGCATCGTCCTTCTAAGTTTGCTGGTTAATTGGATGATCAAGAAGTATCTATATATTATTCTTGACCTTCTGCTTTCTGTTAAAATGTTATAGAGGTTTTCTCCTAAAAGCAATAAATAATAAATAATTGATGAGTAGAAGGGCCGAGGGGTGCAGGGATGCCCCTTGGTGAAGAATGGCTGGCCGACACCCCTGATATTTTCTGAATTACATGCATGCTTTCTATCAAGGTTATGTCTATACTTATTTCTGTTTTTTATTCTTGAAGATATATAGTTTAGCTTAGCTTTTCAGCCCTTTACTTTACTAACAAAATGATATTTTCTCCGGGCAGTGTGCTTAAGGGACTGTTAGCTCTACAATCTAAAAGACAAAGGAATGCTTTCACCCCCTAAAGGGAGCGGGAATGTAAAGATGTTTAACTGCCCGCTGAGAATGCAAATAGCCCTGGGGATAAGATACCCTGGAGTCGCCTTTTGTTCCCATTAACTATCTACACTAATGGCGTAAATGATTGAGGGAGGCAGGGATGGCTCCCCCAGGATGTAACCAGACGGACTGCTGTCCTGTCCGGAGGCCTGGACCTTCTCTCTTTGATTTAACTTTACCATGAATTACGACAGATGTCTAGGTACCTATCTCTTTTAGCTTAGAGACAACAAACACTAGTTAATTGCGGAGAAGACTACCATTAACCTTATGCTCTATAGAATAGAATGCTAATAAATATTCTTGTGCTCGTTTTTTACTTCCTTATCTCTCTGAGAATATTTGTAGAGCTATTTCTGTACCAATCTTGAAAAAACATAAAAACGACACTTGTGCACAGTAAAGTTGGACTTGCTAACACCAACCCAAGTCTCACGTCCTATTTATTTTCCCCTCATTGCGCCGACACCGTCCATCCCTCAGGAACCTGGACTCAGCCGGGGTGGGACTCCGGCACGTGTTCAGTTTTATATCTGTATGAGAGCCATTAGTTTACTTAAAAAAATTGAAAGAAAAAACTTTTCTGGAACCTTGAGCAAACTGCAATCATAAGCACCAGATTCTGAAAAAGTGTATTGAGAGAAATGTGGACGTTTATTTCAATCAGATGGATTACGGAAACACTAAGAAGGCCGCTTGGTGTTTCTGGACTGTCTGAAACGGAGCTCGGTGAAAAATTTGACCTATCACAGTAAAGAAAACTTAAAAACTATTTAGACAACGTTGGTGGGGACGTTTTAATTGGATAATGGGGACAGCTCCAGTTTATGTCCCATCTGACAGTTTCATAACCCTAGGAAAACAGTAAAGATGAGACATGAAAAGGAATCACCATCTCAGGGACCTTTTATACAACTCCCTAAATCTCAAGGATTTGCATATGTACTTACTATCGTCTGCCTTTTCTGGGAATGACCAGACACTTTTCCTACAGCTGTTCCTACAAGATGGAACAGCTCTTCTTGTGGCTGAAAAATGATTATAGTTTGTCTTTCCTACTTGGGAAATGCTATTTACCTTTCTAGGGACAGAGGCACTCATTTTACTAACAATGTTACTAAAAATATTGTCATAATCATTTGACAACTTGAGGAATTCCAGAAAGCTGCTGTTCATCATCAACTGGCATTAGACATCATCCCACCACGTGAGGGGGCCACATGCGTAATTGTCAGTGACGACTGCCACAGGTACATTTCCCAAGACCTCTCTGATTTTTAAAATTTTTTTGGTGTATCAATGCATCTGTATAGGCAACCAAAACATCTATTGAGTGAAAAATATAGTCTGACCTCTGGAACCTAGGGGTTTGCTTCTGGTGGCTTCTCTTGGATATTACCAACAGGATTGTGGTCCCGGGTGCACACTTTTCTCCAAAGGTTAGTGCTCCTTTTTCTTTTTCTCCTGGTAGGAATACCACTCAGTAAGGGTGCCCTACCATGCCTAATCAAGACCAGCAATATCGTCCTGCCCAAACAGACGACCTAAGCTACAATTAAAGACCAAAATTCCCAAGAACAAACTGCATCCCCAACCCACCAAGGGCCTTCTTGATGTGGTTCCCAGAACTTACGCACCTCTGTAATTTTGGTTTCTCTCCCAAAGATTTGACTGGTGATAAAAAGAGTTCATTTTGGCCAAGAGAAGAGCCTATAAAAGGATTTCACAGATATGATAGAGGATCCTTAGTTTTCCTTGCCTTTGACCCTTTTTTCTTATCATTTTTTTTCCTTTACCCCATTTTTTGCTACCTACTCTGCTCATGAATCTTAACTAAGTGACAACCCACGATGCTTTCAAAAACTGCCCTTGGAAGAACTGTTCTGACAATTATTAGGATGGGATTGCACCCACGATCCTGAGCAAGAAGCATGACAAATGGAAACAATCCCCAACCATTCCAACCACAAGTTTTGCAACAATTAAGACAAAATCTGGTTCCTAAAGCAAACCAAATAACACATATGAAAACTCCAATCCTGCTTTGGCTGAGAGAGCTACTTTGGTGTGCATCAGCTGAACAAAGCCTTTAACCTCTATTTGAGTCATTAAACTATTTTCTTCCGACAGTTTTAACAGAGGGTCAAAAAAGGGGAAAAAGTGTCGGGAAATGGAAAAGGAAGGCTTTGTAGGGGTGGCAGAGACTCATATCTTCTCTGGTCACCCAATCCCAATTGTAGATTTTCATGGATATTTCCTCTCAGAGGATCAGTAATGCATAATGATTAAGAGCATGGACTATGGAAACCCCAAAGGCCTGGGTTTGAAACTTGGTTCCACCACAAGTAAACTGGGAGATCTTGAGAAAGTTACTTCCCTTCATATTTCTCTTTTGAAAAAAAAATAGCACCTATTTTATAGAGTTGTTGTGTATACTAAATAAAATAACACAAAATCCACTAGCATTAAAAATTCAGAAATGAGGTTAGAGAAATAATGAGGAGTAAAAGAAAAATCTTTTTAGAAAAACGTCTAACCTGGAAGGGCTACAAAAGCAAATAATCTTAACAGATAATATTTTAAGAGAAAAAGAGAAAAAATATGCAAAAATTAAAAAGAAGTGGGATTTCTTCTTCAGGCTGAGATGGAGTGACAGGGACCATATTTACCCTCCTGCTTTAAACAACAAGATAATTGGACAAAACGTGTATGAAAAAATGGTTTTCAAACATTGGACAACATGCAGCATAAGATCATGATCCTTGAGAGAAGGGAAACAAACAAGGTGAGTCCTATGATTGCACCAGTTTACTGCCTGGAAGCAGTTTCTGGGCTGTAGTGTAGGAAAAGGAATTGAAATAGAGCCTGGTGGTCTTACTGAATGGGGGAGATGGAAACTGAAGTTCAAGGAGGCCAAGTCAGCTAGGACTTGTGGGTCACAGTGTGAGAGAAGAGGGAGCTACACACACACACACACACACAGAGCAAGCGAACTATGGAGATCTGCAGAGATTACTCCTCTAGTCTTTTTTTATTATTATTTATTTATTTTTGAGGAAGATTAGCCCTGAGCTAACTGCTGCCAATCCTCCTCTTTTTGCTGAGGAAGACTGGCCCTGAGCTAACACTCGTGCCCATCTTCCTCTACTTTGTATGTGGGATGCCTACCACAGCATGGCTTGCCAAGTGGTTCCATGTCTGAACCCAGGATCCAAACTGGTGATCCCTGGGCTGCTGAAGCAGAACGTATGCACTTAACCACTGTGCCACTGGGCTGGCCCCCCTCCCTCTAGTCTTGGGGTACTTACCTGTGCATGTGTAAGAGGAAACCACCAAAGGCCTAGGAAAGAACCACCAAAAAGAAGTAGGCAGAACAATTCCCAGTGATAAAACAGAGTGGGGAATAGTTTGTGTTCCTACCTGACTGAATGGAAAGACCTTGTAAAATCTGCAGCATTTGGTACTCAGAGGCTATTATCAGTAGTGGGGCTGAATTAGCCATAGATTAGAGGAAGTCCTGTACCCATACTAAAAAGCTTAAATGTAAGTCTTGAAAAGATTAATCTGATTTCAACTAACTTATTGCATGCCAGAACAAAATCCAATACTCTTTAAAGGAACACAACAAGATCCAGCAACTGAAAGTGTAAAATCCACAATGTATATCATTCAAATAATTTTCAAGGCATGTAGAAAAAGCAGGAAAATATGACTCATAACCAGAAGAAAATCAATTAACAGGCCCAGAAATGACACAGATGAGAGAACTAGCAAACAAGGATGATAAAATAGCTACTATAAATACACTCCATATACTTAAGAAGGTAGAGGAAAATGTGAGAATGATGAGCAGAGAAATAAAGATGCAAAAAATGTTCACACAGAAATATTTGAGATGAAACATTAACTATTAAATGAAAAACCTACTTAGTGATAATAACAACAGAGTAGACACTGCAGAAGTAAAGATAATGAACTTGAAGACACAGCAACAGAAACTACTCAAAATGAAACAGAGAGAAAAAATATTGAAAAAAAAGAAAAGCATCAGTGAGCGACAGGACAATAACACGCAGTATAACATATATACAACTGGAGTACCAAAAGAAGAGGAGGGGGGAGGGACATAAAAAACTTTTAAAGAAATAATGGTTGAAAAATTTTAAGTTAGATGAAAACTGTAAACCTATAGAATCAAGAAACTCAGTGAATACCAAGCAGAATAAAACATACAGAAAACCACGCAAAGGCATACCATAATCAAATGTTTGAAAAGCATGTCAAAGAAAAAACATCTTAAAAACAACTAGAAGAAAAGACATGTTAAGTATGTAGGAAAGAAGGTAAAAAATAATAGAAGATTTCTTGTCCGAAACTGCACACTAGAAGACAGTAGAGATATCTTTAAACGAATGAAAGGAAAAAATACAATCTAGAATTCTTTGCATAGCAAAAGTCCTCCAAAAATGGAGAAATATGCTTTTCGAGATCTTCAAAAACTAAGAAAACTTCAGGAGCGACATCAGCAAGATGGTGGAATAGGAGGTCCCCAGCCCTCATTCTCCTACAGAAACACCAATTTGACAACCATACAAATGTGAAGATGTAAATCTTAGAGCAACCATTAAGATAAAAACAGAGGTACAGCTAAAAGGCAAGAGTGGAGACAAAGTGGAATCACAAAAAACTCAACTAATCTGAAAGATGGGAGGAAAAGAAGCTAAAATGAACCAAGAAAGGATGGGCAGATAGAAAACAAATAGATGGCAGGTTCAATGCAACCATACTGATAAGTATATTAAGTGTAAACAATCTGAACATCTCAATTTAAAGGCAGAGATTGTCAGACTGGATTAAAAAGCAACACGTAACTATATGTTGTTTATAAAAAAATTCATTCTACATATAAAGACATAGTTATGTTAAAAGTAAAAGGATAAAAAAATACCATGAAATCACAAATCAAAAGAAAGCTGGAGTAGCTTTGTTAATATTTTAAAAAGTATATTTCAGAACTAAGTAAATTACCAAGTACAAAAAAAGTCATTTCATTGTGACAAAGCCTCAATTTATCAAAAAGACATCTTAAATATGAATGAGTCAAATAACAGAGTTTGAAAATCTATGAAACAAAAGGCTGATGGAGCAGTGTATACAGAAGCTGGAACATAATAATGTACACCTGAAATTTACACAATGTTCTAAGCCAATAAGACCTCAATAAAATAATTGAAAAAACAGTAATTTTAAAAAAGCTGATAGAATTGAAAGGAGAGATAGACAAATTCACAATTATAGTTTCAGATTTCAACGTTTTTCTGCCAATAATTGATAGAATAAGTTATAGAAGAATCAATAAGGATATAGAAGATTTGAACAACATTATCAACTAACCTGACTTATAGATATTTATAGAACACTCTACCCAACAACAGAAAAATCTACATTTTTTCAAGTGCTCACAGAATATTCACCAAGATATATCATATTCTGGGTAATGCAACATCACAATAAAAATAAGAGGATTGAAGTCTTACAAAGATGTATTTTCTGTCCACAGTAGAATTAAACTGAAAATCAACAAGCAAAATGTAGCTGGAAAATCCCTAAATATTTGGAAATTGAACAGTATACTTCTAAATAGATAATGGGTGAAAAAGAAATCAGAAAAGTTTGACATGACTAAAATTAAAAGTACAATACACAGAAATGTTTGTAGCACCAAGATAAAGCAGCAATTAGAGGGAAATTTATAGTTATGCTTATTTGAGACAGAATGGTCTTAAATCAATGATCTATGCTGATGTCTTAATAAGCTAGAAAAAAGGGCAAAAAACCTAAAATAAGTGAAAGGAAGAAAATCATAGAGATTGGAGCAAAAGTAAGTGAAACAGGAAATAGCGAAATAATAGACAAAATAAAATCAAAACCTGCTTCCTTGAAAATATAAAAAAAATTGGTAAACTTCTAGCCAGGGCTGCTCAGGAAAAAAAAAAGTCATTAATTATTATTATGAATGGAAGAAAGGGTCTCACTATAGAGTCTATAAATATTACAATGATAATAAGCCATAATATGAACAATTTTATGACCATAAATTTGACAACTTACATGAAATAGACAAATTACCTGAAAAACACAAACTACTGAAGCTCACTCAAGAAGAAATAGACAAATCATGAGTTTCGCCCTGTGGTTGAGTGGTTCAAGTTCTGCACACTCTGTTTCCATGGCCCAGGTTTGCAGGTGTGGGTCCCAGGCGTGGACCTACTCCACTCATCAGCCATGCTGTGGAGGCATCCCACATACAAAATAGAGGAATGATTGGCACAGATTTTAGCTCAAGGTGAATCTTCCTCACCAAAAAAAAAAAAAAAAAAAAGAAAAAAGACACACACACAAAAAGAGGTAGATAAATAAAAAACCCCTTTATTTATGAAAGAAATTGAATTTGTAGATAAGTACCTTCCCACAGAGAAAACTCTAGGTTCAGATGGCTTCATTGGAGAATTCTACCTAACATTTAAGAAATAACGCCAATTCTGTTTAAAGTCTTCTAGGGTTGCCTTGTTACAGAAACTGAAGACATTCCAGGAAAATAAAACTAAAGACTAACATCCCTCATAAACTAGATATAAAAATCCTTAACAAAATCCCAGTAAACTGAGTCCAGAAATGTATAAAAAGGATAATACTTCACTACAAGAGTGAGTCATTCCAGGAATGCAAGGTCAGTTCAACATTTGAAAAATCAATCAATATAATTCACCACATCAACAGACTAAAAGCTGACCCCCCAATCATATGTTCATTTCAATAGATGCAGACAAAAACATTTAACAGAATTTGTCATTTGTTAATGATAAAAAAACCCCTCTCAGCTGACACTGAATAGAAGGATACTTCCTCAACCTAATTAAGGGCATCCAAGAAAAGCCTGCAGATACCATCATACTTACTGATGAGTGACATACAGATTTAAAAGGCAGAAGTAGAACTGTATTGTTTAAAGACAACGTGGTCATCTATGTATAAAATCCTAAGGAATGTACAAAAAAAGCTATTAAACCTAATAAGTGAGTTTAGCAAGGTTGCAGGATACAAAATTGATGTATAAAATTAATTGTATGTCGGGGCTGGCCCCATGGCTGCAGGCGGCCCAGTGTTTCGTCAGTTTGAATCCTGGGCGCGGACATGGCACCGCTCATTGAGCCACGCTGAGGCAGCGTCCCACATGCTACAACTAGAAGGACCCACAACTAAGAATATACAACTATGAACCAGGGGGCTTTGGGGAGAAAAGGAAAGAAATAAAAAAATCTTTAAAATTAATTGTATGTCAATATACTAGCAACAAACAGTTGAGATTTTAAAAATATTTACAACAGCATAAAAATATGTAACAGTGATAAATTTAACAAAAATATATGTGTATTTGTTTCTTATTGTATCGCTGCTGTAACAAAATTACCACCAACTTAGTGCCTTAAAACAACATAAATTTATCCTGTTTCACTGGGCTGAAGGCGCCAGCAGGGTTGGTTCTGCCTGGAGGCTCTGAGGGGAGAAGCTATTTCCTTCCCCTTTTCACCTTCTACAGACTGCCTGCATTCCTTGGCTTGTGACCTCTTCTTCACATCACTTCCATCTCTTGCATCCACTACCACTTCTCCTACTTCACAATCTGATCTCCTGCTTCCCTCCTTTAGGTCTCTTTCGATTACATTGGGTCCACCCAGGTAATCTCCCCATCTTAAGATCCTTAGCTAACATCTACAAAATCCCTTTTACCACATAACATAACATATTCAAAGGTTCTGAGGATTAGCACTTGGACATCTTTGGGGAATCATTATTCAGTCCACTACAATATACAAATCATTTTAAATACAAACTACAAACCATTTCAGAGAAAAAGAGAAGATATAAATAAATGGAAAGAGATACCATGTTCATGGATTCAAAGTTTTACTATTGGTAAGATCTCAATTCTCCTTAAGCTGATTAATGCAGTCCCAAGAAAATTTCCACCAGGCTATTTTGTAGAAATTGACAAGCTGACTCTAAAATTTATATGAAAATGCAAAGGACCTAAAACAGCTAATTTTTAAAAGAACAAAGTTGGAGGACTTACACTACCTGATTTCAAGGCTTATTATAAAGCTACAGTAACCAAGACAATGTGGTACTGGCATAAGGATAGACATATAGATCAGTGGAATGGCAGAGAGAGTCCATAAACTGGTCCCAACCTCTATGGTCAAATGATTTTCCACAAAGGTGCCAAGGTAATTCATAGGGGGAACAGGAAATTCTTTTCCTCAAATGATGCTAGCATATCCATGTGCAAATAAGTGAATCTCAACCCTTATCTCACACTATACACAAAAGTTACCTCAAAATGAATCATGGACCTAAATGTAAGAGCTAAAACAATAAAACTCCTAGAAGAAACTGTAGGAGAAAAAGTTTCTGACCTTGTGTCAAGTACAATTTTTTTTATGTAGGATACAAAAAGCATGGGCCACAGAAGAGAAAAATGAATACATTGGACTTCTTCAAAACTAAAAGTTCTTACCCATCAAAAGATACCGCTAGGTAAATCAAAAGGCAATTTATAAACTTGAAGAAAATAGTTATAAAGCGTACATCTTTTCTTTCTTTTATTGAGGTCACATTGGTTTATAACATTGTGTAAATTTCAGGTGTACATCATTATATTTTGGCTTCTGTATAAAGTGTACATCTTATAAAGAATGATTACCTAGAACATGCGGAACACACTAGTCAACAGAAAACCCAATTAAAAGTGGATACTTCACCAAAGAAGACATATGCAAGGAAAATAACCACATCAAAATATGCTCAATTTAACTGGTCATTCAGTATTTTAGCCATTAATAAAGCAACAATTAAAACTACACACCCACTGGAATGGCTAAAATGAAAAGACAGATAATACCATGTGTTGACAAGGATGTGGAACAACTGGAAACCACTTTAGAAAACAGTTTGCAGTTTTTTATAAAGTTTATCACAGACATATCATACAAGCCAGCAACTCCGTCCTCAGGTATTTACACTAGAGAAATGAAGACTTGTACTGGGCCATTCATAGTAGCTCTACTTATAATAGCTAAAAACCGGAAACTGCCCAAATATCTAAAAACTAGTGAACTGATAAACAATTGTGGTATAGTCACACAATGGAATACTACCCAGCAATACAAAGGAATAAGCTACTGGGACACGAACAACATGGATGAATCTCAAGCATTATGTTTACAGTTGAAAAAGCCAGACACAAAAGCATTCATGTTGTATCATTCCATTTATATGAAATTCTAAAAAAGGCTAAACTAAAGTGACAAATGTAGACTAGTGGTTGCTGGTGGCTGGGGGACAGGAGAGGTGACTGACTGCAAAGGGGCATGAGAGATCTTTCTGGGGTCATGGAAATGTGCTATTACCATCACTGTGGTGGTGGTGACATGAATGTATACATTTGTTGAAAATTGTATTGTACACTTAAAATGTATACATTTTATCTCGTGTAAATGATAACGATAAAACTGAGAAAAAAGACATAAAAAAAATTTCAATAGAAAGTGACAAATATTAAGAGAGGCAAAGGAGATTCAACATAGAGACAAGAAGAGGCCTTGAGAAAGAAAACCAGAGCAAGATATCAGAGAAACTACTACACAAACTGTAACACAAGAAAATGTTCTTTAAATAAAAGTGTATCTGAAAAAAAAAAGTGTATCTGAGTATATCTGATATAGTGGTGTGGGAGAAAGAAAATACAGATGCAATATGGAATATTTTAAGTACAAATCCTGTAGTCTGCACTTTGAATAGGAAGTACTGACATGAATTCATGAGGTATCTTACATATATTCAATGTGTAGATTTTCCCACGTAGTTCTATTAAAAAGATGTACAAAGAAGGACCAATTTAGTAGCACTGAATATTTCTAGCATCTAGATTATAGTTTTGAAATACTATTTTCCTAGTAAAGAAATCAGAGCTTCTCGAAGAAATGGTTGCTTCAAGATCTGGCGCAGGAACTGTACGAGACGAGCCTAGAATATCTCGTCACACGAGATGACCAGTTGCGAACCAGTGAAACTGCTTTTGTTACTTAACAAAAGGGCAAAGTGCTGAAAAACCTCTTCTCAAATTATGCCTGCCAGAAGCTTAGTATTTGAAATCATATCGGCAAGACTGGAACATTACATTCTGCCCTGAGGAACGGAGTTTCTCAATACAGAAGAGCAGCCTCATTTCCAGAGCCAGCGACAGAGTGTCAGAGAAGGGGTTTAGGAAAGGAAATTCCGCATGTCTCTTAATTTTGTCCTTTTCATGAAAATGGGACGCTGAACCCCTTTGTCAGCCTAAGCCTGATGTGAACCCCTTTACACACCATCCCAGGGCCCTGCCTTGCCTTGAGGTCTGTCAAAGACTGCTTCCTCTACATTCTACCTAAACTCCGCCCTGCCCCCCAATCCTATAGCAGCCCTATTGGTTCCTTCACCGGGTGAGATGCCCCTTGGTTCCTTTGACGTGTATTTTTTTTGCTGCGGCAAGTTAACTATCCAACTTGGTCAGAAATCAGGTGTGCCCCTCGTGGTGCTTGTAAGACGGGCTTTATCACAAAACTATCAAAGACTACCAGGAATATGTAAAATAAGGCACAGGAATGACATTAAAGAGGCTCCCACCAGCCAAGGATGGGACAATTTGAGTTTCACTAACAGTAAAGATAGCAAAGAATGAAAATTTATCAAATATATTTAAATCTATGAGTTTATAATGATATTAAAAACTATTTTGTCACATTTAGGGGATGATAGGAAAATAAATCATTATCTTGCAGATTCACACACAAAGAAAAAATCACCAAGCATTTATTCTGTCCTCCCTATGTGAACTGTACTGCTGGGTAACCAAATAGCAGATGATGAGGAGTGTCTTTCTTATATTAGTATTCCAGCTAACCAGTGAAAATGCATCATAGAATATCATCATTTTGCAATGCCCAAATAATTGGTGCATCTAGGCTTTGAGCATCGATGACTGTAATTGTCATCAAAAGAGAGACAACCAAGATATTATGTTCCTCCTGATAAAAGAACATTATCACCATCAAAAGTTTTGCCAAAAAGGGTAGAACTTGAGCCCGATCAAACCTCTGGATCCAGGTACCAATGTGCAGGAAATACAGAGGTCAGAGGAAGATGCTGAACTTCACCTTGAGTATGCAATTAACAAAATCTATACTGTGGGAAACTACGGGCCAAAGGACCCATCAGGTAAATTATAACGACAAGAAAGGGATGAAGATGTAACTGGTAAATTAAAAAATTAAAAGAATCTTACGAGACATCAGATTTTAAAAGTGGGCATGACAAAAATAGGGTTTCAGGGATGCATTCTTAGCAAGGAACTATTAAGAAATGCAAAGAGTTGATTGCAATAAAAGTCAGCATAGTGCTTACTTTGGGGGAGGGAGACAGTTGTGATGCAGGGTAGGTGGGGGGCTTCTGGGGTGACTGCAAATGTTCTGTTTATGGATCTGGATGGTGGTCACAAGAGTGTGCACTTTATAACAATTCATTCAGCTGCACATTTGTTGTATGTGCTTTTCAGGATCTGTAATTCTGTGTTTTACTTTACAAAGAAGATAGGAAAACCCTCACCATTTAACAATGAAATCTCAATTTTTAATTCCAGAGTGTCAAGATGAGCTGTTGTGACAGTGAGAGGAAAGAGGGTCTCACACACTGTGTCTTGGCCTTTTGGGGCCACTTAGCAATAACTCACACATTTAAGAATTGTGCACAGTCTTTACCTAGCAATTTCCTTTCTCGATATCTGTCCTAGGGAAACACTCACATGTATAGACCAAGAAGCTTATTCACTGGAGATACAACTATAAACTAGTTAGAGGTAGACACCTGCCCTCAGGGAGCTTCCAGTCCAGCGAGGGGAGAAACAGCCATTAAAGAAATAGCTACCCGGATATTTGACTGAGTGGAGATGCGATGAAAGTTCCAAAGGAAGAACTCTGGGTGCTGGGAGGAGGCGTAATGGGAAGGTAGGTGACGTGCCCCATAAACCTAATGTCTGCTGGGTCCTGGGGCTTTACACATAAATGTCCCGAATTTCCACAACTAACCTAATCTTAATATTTTGAAAATATTAAAGTGAAATCTATTTCATTCCCCTTTAATCATGAGAGACTTTGGTTGCCAAAATGCAGAATCGGGCAGAGATTCTGGGCTTTGGGGGAATGGTAAACAACAGTTAGAATGACAAAGTCCCTGCTCAGCTTAAATGAGATGAACTGTTTTAGTTCATAGCAAGACAATAATTTTAAGAACCAAAATTTATCAAAAAACATCAGGGATTTCCAAATTTCAAAGAGCTCCTTTATATATTATTAGGTGAGGAGCCTGGTGAATTCAAGAAACATCATCTCACCATAAGCTACAGGCAGCAAAGGCTGAGGGTCCTGCTAAAGAAACTTCCATTCAGTCTTTGTCACCACCACCTGACCCAACAGGAAGTAGGAGGGAAATGCTCTTCCTAGGCGAAACTGGGATGCTTAAATCCACTTCCTGTAGCCAGGGCAGCAGCAGCCTCAGGCCTGGGAGCTCCACTAGACCCCACACCTCACCTCTGCCGGGTGGGCTGACCATGGACCCACCAGCAAGCTAGGGACAAAGACCTTCCAGCCCGCCCCACTGGTGGCCTGCTGTTTACTGAATGAACCAATCAATTAATTAACTAACGACATATCAAGTTACTTTCTCCAAAACCCAGATGCTATCCTGGGAACCAGAAGGGGGACACAAGAAAGGAGAAATGCTAAAAGACCGAATATTTATTCAAAAGAGACTGAATTAACTTGGAAACCATTTTAAACCAGGAAAGATGAGTATTTAACTGCTGAGGCTAGGCACGCACAGACCCTCTGCTCCCTCCCCCGCCTCCTACCCCTAACTGTCCCACAAGCAGGATGGAAGTTCCTGGGAAAATTCAGATAAGTTACAGAAAATAAAAAAGCTACATTTTTTTTGCACACCAAAATTTCAGTGTGTTCGATGTTGTTCCCTCAACCTGATGTTACGATACACGTGCTATTGTTGTAGCAGTTTGAGAAAGGAGGAAACTGAAACTCTGAGCATCTGAGCCACTTGCTGCGGATCCACAGAGTTAGAAAATGGTGGGGCAGTTTCGAACCCAGTTCTGGGGCTTTCCTCTCTACCCCAGGTGAGTGGGGTTTCAGGCAGTTGCCACAGGCACATAGAGAACTGAGGTCAGCTTGTTTGAGGAAATTCACACATTCCGACCCTGTGGAAAGGTTAGATGAAAGCCTTGGGGTGGACAGAAGCTTCCATCGGTTGAGCAGGAGGGGCCGGATAGCTCATGCTGGCGTTGGTGGAATGGGTAAGTCTGACCACGGCCCTTGTCTGCTTAAGCCTTCCCACGGCTCCCTGCCCTGGCATTCAAGGCCCATCAAGGCCCGGGCCTTGAAAGCTCCCTCAGCTTTACTCCTCGCCACGCCCCTAACCCACGCCTCCATTTTGTGCCAGTTCCCTGAAGGCAGCATGCTCTCCCGCCTCTGGACCTCTGCATAAGCTGGGCTCTGCCTGGGACACCCTTCCTTCTTCCCCCTCTTTTCCTTCCCCTTCTGATTTCCACGCTCTTCTCAGGACTCTGGGTATCCCTCCAGGAGGACTCTTCTGGCCCTCAGGCTGGGCTGGTCCCACCCATGTGCTCCCCAACTCCCAGACTCCCCTCTGTTGCAGCTCATGGCACTTGGGGTTGCAAATGCTATTTATCATCCCCCACAGGGCCATGCCATTTATCTCTGTGGTCCTAGCTCCCAACGCAGGGTCTGGCACAGAGACAGGAACAGCGAATACGAGCTTTTCTCCCCCCTTAAGATAGTTGTGATCTTTACAAAAGCTAGATCATTCTGGGGACTATTTTGTGAAAGAGCCCCTGCTGCCCTCTCCTCTTCTGCTTCGCCTGCCCACCTCTTCCCTTCTTTCTCACACGCTACGCCACCTGCGCATGCTCCCTGGGAGAGCAGGGGTGGGGTTGCTGAGCGAGAAGCTGTGGATGTTGTAGGTAGTTTCCAAGATCTGGCACCTGCTGCAGGTGAGGGCTCCTCCTCTACGTGGCCCCGAAAGGTGACCTCCTGAGGCCTGGCAGGCCATCCTCCCCGCCCTTGGGATTCTGTGACCAGGCCTCACTCTCCGCACCCTGCCCCTCCCCGGAAGAGGTCCAGGTTACCTGGAGTGAGGTGGGACAACAGCAGCAGTGCAGCCAGAGTCAGCAAAAGGAGCTTCATGGCTGGAAGTGGCCCAAGGCGAAGCTGCAAGTCCGATGCGATGGCAAAGCTAATGGAGAAGAGCTCTGGGCTCACTGGCTTGTGGTGCTTTTGTTCAACTGGAACAGATGTCACCCACACATGCCCTCAGCTGCCCACGGGTACAGCCCCCGCGCCCCCTGAGCCCGCAGGGTGTAGTTGCACACCCTCAGCTGGCACGCCTCCTTTGGTCATTTCGGCCAGCAGGGAGAGGTCAGGCAGCAAGGTCCAACGTCCAAGGCTTAGTACAGGTCCTTCTACCCGGCTCCAAACCGCCTAAACTAAGCGACCACAAGGGGGCGCCACGCACAAGAAATCCAGAAGGTCGGGGAAGAGTTAGAGGGTGACGCTGAGCAGTATTTTGAAGAATAAATACCAAAGCACCGGGCAGATGAGCCAAAATGGTGTTCCAGGCAGAGGAAAGTCTGTACAAAGGCTTATATTGGTGTTGAAAATGAGAAATATGCATAACTGGAGCTAAAACTGGGAGGAGAATTGTAGTAAGAGATGAAGCTCCCAGCACCAGCCTGGCTGTGCCCTCTCAGAAGTACCAGCAGCCTTGGCCACCTGCCATCTGAGTACTTACCATGCAGGGTCGTCCCTCTGGGCACCAGGCTGTGCCCCTTCTCAGGAATCACAGAAAAACAAATCCAAATGACAGCGAGGTATCATTTCTCCAATCAAATTGGCAAGGATACTATTTTATTGGTCATCCCACAATTTTGTAAGATACAGGGAAGGAGTAATATCTTGATTGTGGAAGTGCAGACTAGAGCAACTTTTTTGGAGGGTGTTTGCGTTTAACCAGATCCTAAAATATGCACGTCCTGCAATCCAGCAACTTCATCTGCAGGACCTGGTAGTGGCCCCCTGGGTGCTCAGCAGTGACTTCCCTTTCTTCTAGTGACAGCCCTTTGATTTCTTTTGGGGAACCATCTCTCCTTCACTCTCATATTCAATCTTCCAATCCTGCTTTTGGACATTTCATTCTCTGATGCGCAGACTCATCTTTTAAAAATATAAATTAGATGTTGTTGCCGTATCCTATGGCCATCCTTTGCACCCAGGATACAATTCAAACTCTTCTCCCTGGCTTACCTGATCTGGTTGCTGCATACCTCTCTGATCTTATCTCACACCAATTCCCCCTCCTCCCCCACTCCTCAGCCAGGCTGGCCTTTCTTCTTTCCATTGTTCCTGTCTCAGGGCGTTTGTGCTTGCTATTCTGAGATTATTGCTATTCTGAAGCTATTCTTGCTAACCTGAAATATTGTTCCTGATTTTCCTATGTTTGGCTCCTTCATTCCACTTATGTTTTAGCTTAACTATTACCTCCCGAGAGAATATTTTTCCTAACCACTCTTTCTGACGTCACAAATTGTCACTCTATATTGATTTTATTGAGCCCCTGCTGTATGCCATCCTAGAGCAGGAATTTTGAAGTCAGATAGCCTTGGGCTGAATCCTTGACCTTTAATTTGTGAGCTTTCTGACATTGTATAAGTTACTTAACCTCTGTGGATTTAAGATTTTCACCAGTGAAAAGAGATCTTAATGTTACCTATCTCATTGAAGTGTTTTAAGGATTAAATGAGTAATCTATGTAAAGTGCTTAGGACAAGACTTGAAACAGAGTAGCTTCTCATTAATTGTTAATGATTATTATACTATCACATCATCATAGTCATTTACTTAATCTCAAAATGTAGACATCTTAGAGAAAACAATATGTAATAACAATGCCTGGGATTTCATCTGGGAAGAATCAAATGTTTGGGGTGACTTATCTAGATGCTTCTTAACTCATATCTGGCTCCTGAAGGCTGGGCTAGTCTGGGGCTGTCAACCATAGCATATGGCAGATCATTCCGTATGGCTTGGGCTTCATTGAGGGGTAGAAGGACTTTCTACACGGAATCTCAGTGGTCCAAGAGCAAGCGCTCCAGCAAATAAGCAGAAGATTGCATGGCCTTTTATGACCTAGCCTTGAAAGCATCACTTCTGCAGAACTTTACCAGACAAAGCAGTCATAGGCATGCCTGGATTCAAGGAGAGGGAAATTTCTTCCCTTGATGGGAGGAACTTCAAATAATTTTCAATGTTTTAAAATCACCTTCCACATGTTAGACATTCAAGTGGAGGTGTCAGGCTAGATATGTCATGAGTCAAAAGAGATTAGAGAAGAGCTTAAGGCTATCAATGTAACTCTTGGAGTTTTCAGAGTATGGATGGTATTTAAAACCAAAAGACTGGGTAAGAACCTGTAGGTGTGGCAATATGAGTCAGTTCTAGGAAATGGGATGAGAGCAGAAGTGATGTGTGCCACTTCCTGGTCATATCCTTACAGAAAGTATCCTCTTACCCTACATTTCTCGTTTTTGGGAAATGGAGAAAACTGGAGCAGCTACTTTTTATAAATGGATGGAAGCTACCTGTTGAGACTAAGCTAATGAGGATTATTTTAGGCTGGTTACTGTTAAAAACTGCAGATGAGAAGGAGGCTCTGAGGGATGGAATTTGCTTGCCCTTTGATGAGAGACCTTTGCATTTGTGAAGGAAGTCTCCATCTGTGGGGGGTGTCTCCCTCTCTGCACCAGGAGAAATGGGGGATGACCTTATCTCTAGAAACTCTTAATGGGGACGGCAAGGACTTAAGTCTTGTTTATTGTGCTTGTCTGGTAACCTCATGTAGCTGACTCCCCCCACCACCAGCATCCTCCAGGAAGTAGAGGACATCCTGACTTAATCCGGTCCGGTTCTTATCTAAAGTTATAGGACCACCCAATAACCAGAACCCACCTGCACTGATACCATTTTAATGACTTTTTAAACATATTCTTTCCTTTGTCTTGTAAAGAGATAACTCACATACCTATGCCTTAAATTTAGCCCTAGTCTCAACCCATGTTTGCAGCAGCAGCAGCGGGCGCAGCAGCAGCTCCTCCTGCCCGTGGGTCCTGTCCCCACACAGCAGCTCTGACTGCCCATGGGTCATGTCTCCATGCAGCAGCAGCTCTTTACTGCCCGTGGGTCCTGTCCCCGTGCTATTTCACACTATTCTCTAAATAAAAGAGCACTACTGCCAGACCTTGAGAGTCCAAAAGATCTTTCTTTCGACTCCTCGGCTCACCGACCCCGCATCATAAGCCATCTTAGTAGCCTCCAAATTGTTGTGTGAGAGGAAAATATACTTTCCTTTTATTTAAGCCATTGTGTTTTGATGTTTCTTTATTACAGCAACTTAACCCACACTCTACTTGATTTTCCTAACATTTAGTGGTGCAGGGAGTAGAAAAGAATGCTAAAGTAGGGAATCTAATTGGAGACCCCCTGCACAAATTTTGGACCTCAAAGAGCTATTATATCAGTGGGAACATGAATTAGAAATAATGGTGTTCTCACTATTGAGAGAATCACAGAAAAAAGTGTGCCTGTCTTGAGTTTTAGTACTGGGTGGAGATGAGGGAGCGATACTGGCTCAACACAAGGTTGGCACGAGGGAAGCCATATTGTAGAAAAGAAACCATATTGTAACTTTGAATGACTTCTGATTAACTAGCCCTGACCCGCCAGCCCTTTTGAATCTTTGCTTTAGTTTGCCTGGATAAGTAAGGGTCTATCTCCAGGGGATTTGCAGCCTCTGTAGATTTTATGGCCCCTTGCAGCTGAGATAAGATGATAACTTTGTTCCTTTGAGTTCCTTAGGAATGTGATGACCTCTGTGCAGAGGGCCTCTGCGTATAGCTGTCATCAATGACAACTGAAAGATCAGAGTATAGGGTGTTCTGGTCTCTGACGCATATCCAGTAAAACAAAAGACTATTGGGAACTAAGACCAGATGTCTGCCCCCAACCAGGGGATCAGATGGAGGCCCCACCCAGAGACCAGCTGTATCCCCCACCTGGAGACAAGCCCTGTATATAACAGGCCTGTAGTCTTTGTTCTGTAAGATGGTTCTTTTGGACATTGGTCGGCCATCTTCCCTCTTGCTAGCAAGCTGTAATAAAAACTCCTTTTTCTCCTACCACCTTGCCTCTTGAGTATTGGTGTGTCTTATGGTGGGCAGATGACCCCCCCTTGGACAGTAACAGGAGGACTTGTAAATATAATTAAACCCTCCTGTGGGGTTGTAGACGAAATTTGCAATACCTAGGTGATACTCAAATTCTCAATTAAGAATTTACCTGATGTGCCTGGTTGGAAGAAAACAGAAACTTTGAAAGAACCCTCTTCAACTCAGGCTACAAGGAATTCCCATAGATAAAGTTCCAAGATGATCTCATTGTCAAAAATCACAAACCATAAGGTAACAGGGAAACATGACTGAAAGTCAGTAGCAACTTCATTAGGAGAATCAAATCCATAAAGACTTCAGATATTGGAATTATCAGAACCATGATATAAAATAAATGTAGTTAATATACTTAAAGAAATAAATCCAGGGAACGAAAACATGAGTATAGATCATGAGACTGTAGGAGAATTACCAAATGAATGGAAAAATAAATAGAATTGCTAGAAATGAAAAATATGATTGAAATTAAAAATTCAGTAGAGACTACCATTTTCTAGAACATAGCAATCTACATTACTTGGATCAAACTTCTTGCAAAATGACTAAAATACTGCATAAAATATTTAAAAAACATTCCTAAGGTATCAAGGAGCTGACAAGATAGGGAATAATTAAAAGGCCAAAATTGAAGGGAAAATGGGAACCCAGAAAGATGTGTAGAGCCCTGGAGCTCCTTTTGCCCTGAGGGCATCTGCAAACTTGATGTTTTGATGGTCTTGAGGTGAGAGGAAGAGAATTCAAAGGCCAGGGCCCACTCAGGGTAAAGTTCAACGCGAGATTATGTCCTCACATTAAACTGGGACTACAGAGTTCTATACATCAAGAGTAAGGGTGAACCATAAGTAAAGCTGCTTTCCCTCACTCAGATATGTTCTTTGTTGCTAAGCAGAGCAAGAGAGAAAAGTCATTAGGATGATGTAACTAAAAGCTGATCTTCAGTGGCTGGCCCGTGGCTGAGTGGTTAAGTTCATGTACTCGGCTTCAACAGCCCAGGGTTTTGCCAGTTCAGATCCTGGGCGCAGACATGGCACCACTCATCAGGCCATGTTGAGGCAGCATCCCACATGCCACAACTAGAAGGACCCACAACTAAAAAAATATACACCTATATACTGGGGGGGTTTGGGGAGAAAAAGCAGGAAAAAAACCCAAGATTGGTAACAGTTGTTAGCTCAGGTGATAATCTTGTAAAAAAAAGCTGATCTTCAAGTGTTTTTGTTGCTCAGATGTCACCTGACTTGCAAAACAAAACAAAACAAAAAATTCCAAGCCTTCAAGTTATGAATTTATTTGAAAGTGATTGCACACTGGTAATGTTCCAGGCATTTGGCAGAAGAAATTGAAGCTGGCTATCTGAGGGTTATTGTAGATATTCAACAAGAACATGGTTGCCTTTTGACCTTGTTCCCAACACAGACATAGATGGATCTTGTCAATTTGCTGTTTTCTTATTTAACTTGAGGGGTAACTCAGGTCTCCAGGATTTGTGAGTTTGTTTTGCAGAAGAAAGAGAATGCCTTTGGGGAGGTTGCGATCACTGGATGGCCGGATCCCAGTGGTTGTTGCAGACTGCCCAGGGGCTTATCAGGAGTGACCCCTTTATTTCTCCCAAGCTCCTTCTGCCAAGCCCCTTAGCTCTGTAAAACCCCATTTTCTGCTCTTGTTAATGAGGATTTGAGTGAACCCATGCTCCCACCTTTGCATCTTGGCCAATTCGAATAAACCTTTCTCCATCTCCAAGCATCATGTCTCAGTGTTTGGCTTGTTGCACATTGGGCACATGAATTTGAGATTAAGAGGTCTGGTATCAAAATGCAAATGCTCTCTGCAGGAAGGCCCCAACGAAATCACAAATAAAATTCAAGGACAGTTAATAGTACATATTCAAAGATTATGAAGCACACAGAGAAATAAGGCACCGTCAACAAGAACCATAAGAAACATACCTATGAAACTTCAGTTATTAGAATTATCAGAGTGTGTGCATGTGTGAGATGTTTAACATAACATTTAATTAGAGTTCCAAAAAGAGAGAAGAGAGAATGGTGGCAAGGTTATTTTGGAAAGTTAATGGCTGAGAATTTTCTAGAACTGATGAAGTACATAAACTCACAGATTCAAGAAGCCCAATGAATCTTTAACAGAATAAATAAAAAGAAACCAACATTTAGACTCATCATAATGAAACTGTAGAACACAGACACACACAGACACACACACACAAAAGAGATAATATCTTAAGAGCAGCCAGAGGGAAAAGACCGATAACTCTCAGAGAAGCAACAGTTAGGCTTATAGTTAACTTTCTTTTCAATAACAATGGAACACAGAAGAGAGTAGAATGATATTTTCAATGTGCTATGATAAAGTGTCCATCTAGAGCTATATAACCAGAAAAAATATAAGAATTAGGGTGAAATAAAGACATTTCTCAGCAAACAAAAATTAATCAAGATTGGTACCAACATACCTTTACTAAAAGAAACCTTAAAGGATGTACTTTAGGCAGAAAGAAAAATAATCCCACATGAAATGTTTTAGGTGCAAGGAGAAACGATTAGCAAATAAAGCGATACATGTGAGAATGACCTAAACAAATATTGACCATATAAAACAATAAAAATAACTTACAACAGAAGGAAGTCAAGAACAACAATAGCTCATCCATAGAAAGGGGGTCTTCATGTCACAAAATAAGAAGGTTCCTATTAACTTTATCCATCCAGTGAATTTTTTCAGGTCTAAATTTTTTATTTGGTTCTTTTTAAATAAATGTTTTCTGTTTCTCTGCTGAGATTTTTTTCTTTTCATTCACTATAAGCATGTTTTTATGATGTCATTGCGCAAAATTATAGTAACTGTTTTAAAAGCCTTGTCTGTTAATTCCAACACCTGAGTCATCCTGGGATTGATCCTGGCTGATTGTTTTTTTCTCTTGAGAGTGGGTTACTTTTCCTCTGTCTTTGTATGTTGAGTAATTTTGGATTGTGTCCTGGACATTATGAAAACTATGTTACGTAGATTTTCAATTCTCTGATATTTCTCCAAAGAAGTTGACTTTTTGGACATATAATTAATTTGGTTGGGCTCAAAATGCAAACTCTGTCTCTTGGGTAGTAGCTCAAACGTTAGTCCAGTTCTTTTATTCTTTGCTGGGCCGCCTGAAGTCTGCTCTGTACACATGAGGTTCAGGGGTCAGCCAGAGATTTGGTCAAAGTTTGTAGACAGCAATTGCGCCTCCTTCTCTCCATCTCTCCTGCCTGGGATTCCCACCCTAACTTTACAGTGTGGTTCCAAACTCTGTCCTCTGTTTTCCAGGCCAGAGAGACTGCAGGTTTTCTATCAGAGTTCTAGCTGTCCCACGTGGTGCCAACTGTGACTGCCCTGAAGGTGGAAGCTGAAAAAAGTAGAAACTTCATGTCATCTTCTTCTTTCAAGGGTCAACGCCCTTCCAGAATCTGGCTGCTTTTGTTTTGTGTACAATTCCTTCAAGTAATACTTTTTGTATTTTGTTCAGAGATTACAGTTGTTATCTGTGGGAGGTTAGTTCCAGAAGAAATGGTCACATTAGAAGCTCACTTCAAGATATTAACTTTAAACTATGGCAAATTAAGTATGCATGCTAAAATTTCTAGAATAACTCTAAAGAGAGTGTTTTTGTTTTTTTAACTGGGGAGTAACAACCAATTAGAGGATCTTCGTGATAGTTAAGTATTTCTGCATAACAAATTACCACAAATGTAGCAGCTTAAAACAACGCACATTATTATTTTACAGTTTCTCTGGGTCGAGAGTCACCCAGTTAGGCCAGATTCTCTTCTTCAGGGTCTCATAAGGCTGCAATCGAGATATCATCAATTATTGAAAGAGTGTTCAAATCACTTACTATAATTGTGGATTTTCCTATTATTCCTTGTAGTTCTATTAGTTTTTGCTTCACACACCTTAAAGATATATTTTAAGGTGAATAGCATTTAGTATTTTATGTCGTTTTGATGAATTGGCCCCTCTATCATTATGAAGCTGACAGTGAGGATATAGATAGTTAAAATCACTATCAACGAACTTGACCTAATTACTATTAGGTTTGATTTGGGGATTTTTAATACCTCTAGTTGACATGTTTAATCTTTCCTCTAACTTCTTGAATATATGGAATACAGTTATAAGAACTATTTTGTCGTCTTTGTTTACTAATTCTATTATCGGTGTCATTTCTCACCTGATTCTATTGATTGATTTTTCTCCTCTTTATGGGTCATATATTTCTGCTTCTTTCCCTGCCTGGTAATTTTTGATTGGATGTCTTTTGGGATCAGGAATAATTTTATATTCTTAAAATATTTCTGAGGTTTTCTCTGGATACAATTAAATTTGATTATTTTTGGTCCTTCTTTTAATCAGATTTTAGTGTGGGGTTAATTTCCTCCCAGCACTAAGGCAAAACTCTCTTGAATGCTCTATCTGATATCCTGTAAGTTATGAGGTTGAATACTCTGGCTGGTTGGAACCAGAACTGTTTCTATACCTGTGTGAATTCCAGGGATTGCTTCCTTTCAGGTGGCCCAGGATTGGATGGTTTTCTGACACACACGCTCTGGTAATTAATGAGCTGAAGACTAGAGGATCCTCGAGGGGTCTCTGGAGACCTCTCTCTTTTTCTCTGGGCAGCTCTCTCCTCTCTAACATTCTACTCTGTAAACCATATCTGCTTTGATCTCACGGGACTCCCAGTTCTGTTCTCTTCAACACTGGGGGACATCAGGCTCCAAATGGCTTCTTTCTTCCTGTGTCGTGACCTGGAATTTCTCTCAAGGCAATAAGGTGGGTCAGTCATAGAGCTCATCTTATTCATTAATCAGATCTCAAGAATCACTGTCCCTCGTTGCCCAATGTCTAATGTCTCCAAAACTGTTGATTCATACATTTTGTCTGGCTGTTTAGTTATTTCAGGTGGGAAAGAGCTGTTTCAGATGGAGTGACAGGAGCTGTGTTGACCTGTTCCTGTTATAGTTCCTGTTACTCCATCTTGGCCAGAAGTGGAAGTCCTAGTCCGAGATAGTTTACCCACAAGTTCTATCAAACATTCACGGGACAATAATAAAAAAATAATAACAAAAATTTCAGCTTACACAAATTCTCTCAGAAATGATAAAAAGGGAATATTTCCCCATCCATCTTTTGGGGTCAGCATAACTTGGCTTCAAAGCCCAAAGAGGACACGATTAGGAAGACTAATCTCACTTAGGAACATAGATATGTGAATCTTAGACACATTGTTGGCACAGAAAATCCAGAAATATATAAAAATGTTAATATTTTGTCACTAAATTGGTTTTATCACAGGAATGCAGGTTTGATTTAAAATTAGAAAATCAGTTAATATAATTTGCCATATTAATAGTTTCTGGTTAAAAAACACAAAAATTAATAGCATTTTTAGGCATCAGAAGTAAAAAAAACGTAATTTTTAAAAGCACACTATTGGACTTTTGGGGTGAAATACACTCATCTTTAGTCATTCATGCCTCAAATCCCACTTAAACTACAGCAACCAAGGAGTTTTTTTTTTTTTAAAGTCATAAACTAATAAAGGGAGAATGAGGTGGAGAAGACAATAACAATGTGGAAGCTAGAAAGCAGATGGATGGGTTGGAAATACAGTAACAGACTAAAGAAAAGTGAATTAAAGCTGACAGTGGGAAAAACCAAGAACTAACCCAATTTAAACCACAGAATAAATAAGAGCCCAGAATCCGGTGGTACCATGTCCATCTAGAAATAAGGAGAAATGTGGAAGAGTTAAAACATGGAGTTTTGGTTGAAAGGATGTTTAAGAACCAAATCCTTAGATGCTGTGTCTCTTCTCCCTTTTATACGGACAGCCATCACCTTACGCCTACAATACTACAATACCCTAATCATGACAAAAGGCTTAAAGACTTTCTCTAGCAAGGATGATACAGAAGGCCTCAGGACTCGGGGATCCCAAGCATCATTGAAAGTAAGTTTAATAAACACAGAGTATGAGGCTTAACTGAAGCATGCAAACTGCTTGCCGGAAAACCCTTTAACCTCCAGCTTTCATTCCCCACTTAGCCCTCAAAATTTCTAGCAGGAGATTAATAGAGAAGCAGAAAATATCTGAAGATACTGACATTGGCATTTCTCCACTGAATGGCCCAGTCAAATCATCTTACTGTCAGTGACACAACTGGCAAGGCCCATCCATGTGCTTAGAGCTTCAGTCAGCATTTTAGCCCCTCACTCTCAAATATCAACAAATAAATATTATCATTGAAGTCTCTCTTATGACAAATAGAGACCAAAACCAACTAGAACAAAGCACTCATGGAGTTTCTAATAAGCTTTGCAATGGCACACTGTTATATCTGAGTACATAGTTAAGGATGATCAGTCATATGATCCTTGATTGGAGGAAAACACCTCATAAAATAGACCAACCAACCAACCAAAAACTTATAGGAAACAGATAATGCAGGGAGGAAAATGTCATTAAAATCCTCAGAGAAATTAGAGAAGTTACTATAACCATGAAACAAAAATAGGATGCTATAAAAAGGAAAAGCCAGGCAATAAGTAAGAACTCTTAGAAATTAAAAATATGATAGCATAAAATGGAAAAGAAAGATTAACAGTGGGCCGGCCCGGTGGTGTAGTGGTTAGGTTCATGGGCTCTGCTTAAGTGGCCCGGGGTTCACAGGTTTGGATCCCAGGTGCAGACCTATGCACTGCTCATCAAGCCAGCTGTGGTGGTGTCCCACATACAAAATAGGGGAAGATGGGCACCGATGTTAGCTCAGGGCCAATCTTCCTCACCAAAAACAAAAAAAACAAAAAAAACAAAAAAAGGGAAAGATTAATAGAAAGGTTGGAAGATAAATTTGTTAAAAACATCCCAGAAACTAGAGGAAAAAAACCCAAAGGAATGGAAAGCAAGAGAGAAAATATAAAAAAATTAGGGAATCAGTCCGAGGAGCCCAACATCTGAAAAATAAGAATTCCAGAAGTAGAGAACAGAAAAATAAAATGAAGGGGAAGAAATTACCAAAGAAATCCTATAGAACAATGGACAAAAATATAAATAGACAATTCACAAAGAAAGATAAAAAAGGGCTTTCAAGTATATGAAATGAGGGGCTGGCCCCGTGGCCAAGTGGTTAAGTTCGCGCGCTCCGCTGCAGGCGGCCCAGTGTTTCGTTGGTTCGAATCCTGGGCGCAGACATGGCACTGCTCATCAAACCACGCTGAGGCAGCGTCCCACATGCCACAACTAGAAGGACGCACAACGAAGAATATACAACTATGTACCGGGGGGCTTTGGGGAGAAAAGGAAGAAAATAAAATCTTTAAAAAAAAAAAAGTATAGGAAATGATGTTCAATTTCGCTTACAATAGGAATTTCAGAAAATTGTCTCTTGTGGGTTGATTTATGTGCCCCTGCAAAAGACATCTTAAAATCCTAACCCCAAGTACCTGTGAATGTGAAACAGTGTCTTACCATGTAAGCATAGGGTCTTCCATGCTCCTTCATTAGTATCCCATGGACCCCATTCCCGAAATTGCGTGGTCTGTTGTGACCCACTCAAGGATCTTGGGGAGAATACTAAGCCTTTATAATAACCAGAGCAAATCTTTGTGCATCAGCTATACAAGGAGCAGGTCCAAAGTGGGACCGTGGTTTGCCAAGTGCCATATAGCCTATTGGACGTAAGTATCAAGGGAAGAGGCCTCTGATCCCAGTGTGTAAAGAGAGTTGAAGCCTGATGAGGGCAGCCTTGAGAATCCTTACGTGTAAACTCAATTAGCCTAGCCTGTATTGGTGGTGAAAACACGGAGTTCTGCAGCATTCCATTTTCTGTGCTTTTTTAGCATTCAGAGAACCCACACATATGAGGATTCTGTTGATCTCTGCAGCCCATCTATTCCTATCTGCTCATGGGTGAGATTGAAGCCCAGAGAGGGAAAGTGACTGTCCCAAGGTCACACAGCAATTGAGTGGCACAGCTACCACATGTTGCTGATTATTTTCAACTCTTCCCTCTCTCACCCTCAATGCCGAAATCCTCCCTGAAGCAAAGCATTTTAGGCAGTGGGGCCTCTTCTCTTAGAGAGAAGATAATCAGAGAAACACATTCTTCCCAAGGTCTGAATGAATGTCTTCCTTTCTCTACTCCCCTATTCCCAAATTGAAAAGTTACATTTTAAAAAAAGGAGTTTGCTTAACTTATGTTAAAACTGTGACAAAGGTGGTTCTCCAGACCAGATAATGTAGGGCTTTCTAGGGCTTAGTAAAGACTGCATTATTTTGGGTCTGGCCCCATGGCCTAGTGGTTAAGTTCGCACGCTCTGCTTTGGCGGCCCAGGGTTTCGCCAGTTTGAATGCTGGGCACGGACATGGCACCGCTCATCAGGCCATGCTGGGGTGGCGTCCCACATGCCACAACTGGAAGGACCCACAACTAGAAACACACAGCTATGTACCGGGGGGCTTTGGGAGAAAAAGGAAAAATAAAATCTTTAAAAAAAAAAGACTGCATTTTTTTCTATGTGTGACATGGAGTCTTGGAGGGTTTCAAGTTATAACAAGGGCTGACATATGTTTAAAAAAAAAATCCTTCTGGCTGTTGTATGATTTCTCCCTGCTGGTCCCTAAAAGACGTTGGGCAAAGGGAGGCGCATCAGCTCGGGGATGTGTGGTCCCTCTGTGGTGGGGGGCATTGGGATAGTGGCTGAGAAGTCCGAGGGAGGCAGGCTGTTCCAGGGCGGGCTGTTCCCGTGGGCAGCTGAGGGCACGTGTAGGTGACATCTGTCCCAGTTGATTAGAGGGAGAATAGAGCCCAGAGCTCTCCTCCATTTGTCGTCAACTCACCAGACCTGAGACTACTCCTGGGGTTGGCTGAAGTCATGAAGCCTTTCCTACTGACTCTGGCGGTGCTGCTGCTCTTGTCCCAGGTCGTTCCAGGTAACCTGGACCTCTTCAGGGGGTGAGGGGTGGAGAGCGGGTCTTGGTCAGGGCGCTCCAGGGCCCGGGAGGATGGGCTGGCAGGTGGCAGGTGAAACACCACTCATCTGGGGAAGAGAGGAGAGCCCCCAAATCCTGGGTTAGACCCCGCCCCACCATTCACTAGCTCTGTGATATCCCCGGGAAACTCCTTGGCTCCTTTGAGCTTCAATTTACTCATTTATCAATTTGAAATCATAAATCAGGTTGAAGGATTAACACTGAACACACTGAAACTTTGCTCTGCAAATGTAGCTTCTTTATTTTCTAAACCCACAGAATAGGGGAACCGGCACCCAGACAGCCAGCTTTGCTGGTGGCAGGTGCCAGACCTCAGGCACCAACAATGACCCCAGACTTTTCCCTTATTCCCTCGGACCCCCTCTCTTTGGTCAGCTCCAAGGGTCAGGGGCAGGTGGTGTAGGTTGTGAGGGGCATGGGGGAGGTCAGCGAAAGCATGGAAAGCGACCTTTTCTCACGATAACCCCTTGGATTTCACACTATTCACAACTGCCTTAAGGGAGACGGAATCTCATGATTACCGTTGCCTGTCTGTGCCAGCCCCTGAACTAGAGCCGTGGAAAGGTTTTAAGTAGAGAAGGGCCCTCGTCAGACTTTCCCAGCGCAGGGTGCTAGGACCGTCTACCCCTTCTCATCTGACCGGAGCTTCCATCCCCACCACGCTCCAGGCATCTCCCTGACGTTTCCTCAGGGTCAGGACTTGAGCACGCTGCTTGGGAACACTCTGGACTCACACCTTGTGTCTGCTCATGGTAGACACACACACGAAACACCATTCACCTGGGGAGGAGGGAAGGCCCTCCAAATCCCAGGTGAGAACCTGCTCCACCGTTTATTAGCTCTGTGACCCCCAGTAAGCTACTTGGCTGCTCTGAGTTCCAATCTACTTGTTTCTCTATTTGAAATAATGTATTAGATTGAGAGGTCAACATGGAATACACTGAAATTTTGGTGTGCAACAAACAACTGTAGCTTCTCTATTTTCTATAACTCATCTGAACTTTCCCAGGAACTTCCATCCTGCTGGTAGGAAAGTTGGAGCTTGCAAAGGGCATGCGGGCTGCAGATAAACTCAGCAGATAATTACATATCTTTTCTGGTTTAAAACACTCTCAGATTAATTCATTCTGCTTTGAGTGAATGTTTAGTCTTTCAGTGTTTCTGCTTTTACCCTCCTCTCTCCCTTTTCCTTCCCATCTTGGCAGCTGGATTTAGAGGACAGTGGATATGTCATTACTTAGTTAAATAATCCATTTATTCAATAAATATTGTTAGTGGATTCCGGGGGCCGGGCACTGTGACAGGTGCTGGAGACAGAGCAGTGAACCGACCACCCGCCCACGCCCCACCCGCCAACCAGTCACACAAACAAGATCCTTGTCCTCTCAGATCTTACATTCTGTGGGGAGGAGGGAGGCAGCGACAGAGTAAACAGGGGAGGGGATAGCAAATATTAGAGGAGCGGATTTGCTATTTAAAAAGGGTTGTTAAGGAACTTCCTCACTGAAAAGGTGACATTTGAACAAGATGAAGGAATTGAGGGGCGAGCCATGCGGATACGTTGGGAAGAGCATTCGCGTATTAGCAGAACCACTTATAAAGAGATGCTTCACTTCATCTACTTTTGGTTACCTTTGGGTTTAGAAGGTTCAGAGAACACAGGGTAAATGCTTGACCCTGTCTTTGCCCATCAGTTTGCAAGATAATGAAATTGTTATTTGTCAGCCTCTGAGGTTGAGCCATTAGATTTTCTGAAATATTATTTTGAACTTATGGTTCTAAGCCACGAGTGCAATCTATTGCAGTTATCCCTATGGAAACACAAATTTCCCTCTTCTTGACCAGTGGCAATCTCTTCACTTTGGCTCTTGAGTGTTTTGATACATCTCTACCAGTCTTTGATAGCTTCCTTTGTATCTAGTATGGCAGAATATTTCAGGCTCATCTTATAATTTCCCGCCCAAGACCCAGAATAAGCCATATCTCCAAGAAGCCCTGGTTTCTTTTATTTCAGTGGGAAATGGTATTTTAAGACTACAATATGGGTGCCAGGGACACTAATTTCTATTGGTTGGTCAATGTTTCTAGCCTTTTTCAGTGACTAGAGCTGAAAAAATTCTATGATCTATCTATCTATCATCAATCATCTATCTATCTATCACTCACATATTTAAAAATAAAATACCTGTGAGTTTATACTGGTACTTTCAATTCAAATTGAGAACTCAGATTCAAAACCAACTTCCTCTATTCACATCAGTATCTTTTTTCTTATACTGAGAATTCTGATTCTCAAGGTCACAGAAGACGATAGAATTAGAATATCCCATAATCACTCATTTGATTTACTCTTCATTACATATACAATAGTTTAAGTGTAGTAATACCACCACAACATGATCATTCAAACTAGTTAAAATTTCTGCATTTGCTCTCACCATTATTCTCCCATTTTGATATGTTACTGTATCTATATTGTCAGAACATATCGCCATTACATACTCTGCTCCCTCCTTTTAACCCTCATTAATTCTAGTTCTACAGGCAACTTTATATTTAATGTTTGTTACCAGTCCTGCGTCAAAGCCTCCCTCCTTTGTTTGTCCAAAACTCTTTCCCTAGTGGATTCCTTAGGAAGGGCTCATGGGAACAATATTTCCTGAGTTTCAGTATATTCATAACAGTTTGTTTTTGTCCCTTGTACTTGCAAGTCAGTTTTGTCGGATGTAACATTGTTTGCCCACTTTTTCTTGATTTGAGTGTCTTCTTCTTTTTTTTTTTTGAGGAAGATTAGCCCTGAGCTAACTACAGCCAGTCCTCCTCTTTTTTTTTGCTGAGGGAGACTGGCCCCGAGCTAACATCCATGCCCATTTTCCTTTACTTTATATGTGGGACGCTCACCACAGCATGGCGTGCCAAGTGGTGTCATGTCTGCACCCGGGATCCGAACTGGCAAACCCCAGGCCGCCGAGAAGCGGAACGTGTGAACTTAACCGCTGCGCCACTGGGCTGGCCCTGACTTGAGTGTCTTAAATATATGACTCCATTTTTTTTTCTCTGGCATAAAGCATTGTCAAATGTGTCTAGTTTTTATTTTTTTATTTTTTAAAGATTGGCGCTTGAGCTAACATCTGTTGCAAATCTTTTTTTTTTTCTTTTCTTCTTCTTCTCCCCAAAGTACCCCTGGTACATAGCTGTATATTCTAGTTGTAGGTCCTTCTGGTTGTCCTGTGTGGGATGTTCCCTCAGCATGGCCTGATGAGCGGTCCCATGTCCGCGTGCAGGATCTGAACCAGCGAAACGCGGGCCGCTGAAGGGGAGTGCACAAACTTAACCACTCGGCCACGGGGCTGGGCCCTCTAATTTTTTTTTTTAACAAAAAAGTATAGTTTAATTTTTTTCCCTTATGTCACTTTGTATTTTTTTGGCCTGAATGCCCAAAGCATTCTTTTTCTTTAATGTTCAGTAATTTTACTGGACTATAACTTGCTTTGGGTCAGTATTCTCAAGTATGCCATAGACGCTTTCAGTATATGTTTTCAAATCTTTTTCTATTTTGGCAAAATGTATTGAGCGGTTTGTAGTATTTGTTCTGGTCCCTTGATTTTGTTTTCTTCTTTAGTGGTTCCTATTATTTGTATAGGATTTCTTTTGCCTATCATCAATATTTGGAATTTTCTGTTGATTCCTTTTTATCTCTTTCTTCCTTTCTTTTTGATTAAAATATCCTCTTTTCATCCTGTGTTTCTATTAAGCTGCTACCTCTTGTGTTTATTTGATCATGTGTTTCTTCTAGTTTAGTCTTTACTTATGAAATGATTTTTAAAATTTATAATTCGTTCTGAGGTGCTGTCATGTCATATCTGAATTTATTTAAAGCTAGTGGTTTTTATACACTATTTCACTTAATCTCCACAACAGTGCTCTTAGGTGGGTGCAATATGTTCGTTTTAGAAAAGAGGAAATTGATGACCTGAGAAGGGAAGCAATCTGCTCAGCATCTTCCAGTTGGCTTGCTGTGTAGACAGATTTCAAATCCAGGTCTGTGGGTTCCAACTGTCCATGATCCTAACCCTCATGACCCACTGAACCCGTGAGAGGGCACGTTCAGGAAGGGCTGGGATTGGAGTGGGTGTCCAGAAAGGATGTGAGACGTATTACCACCACCCTATAAATCTGGAGCTGACTCCCCCGTTTTCTATGGTCCCCCTTTCCTGCCTGGCTGTTAGTCCTCTCAAGCCAGGACCTATTTCCCCTCAGGACTGATGTCAGCTCCCTTCTTTTTTTCTCTGTGTATCAGGCAGCACTGAAAAATGCTGGAATCTTCATGGCACCTGCCGTGGGAAATGTGGCAAAAACGAAAAGTTCTTTCTTTTCTGCAAGAGCGGTAAACCGTGCTGCCTGAAGCTCAACTTCCAGCCGAATTTACCACTGAAGTCACTTAGTGCTTGAAGTTCGAGGGCACGAAAAAGAAGATAACCTTGCCCTGAGTCTGGCCTCAGTAGATTCCTGAGCTTTATTAAAACTCCATTGGCTGACTTCTGCATTTTTCTCATAACATGCCTTACTTATCAAACTCAAGCGGAAGAGGTGTGGGAAAGGAAGTATAGATAGGAGAGGAAACTGGACCTACTATGTGCTAGGTGCACACTTATTACCTCAGCCAATCCTTTCAGCCAATCCGAGAGGTAGATACTGTCATCACTTTTATTTTCTGGATGGGGAAACTGAGGTTCAAACTGGTGAAGTGATTTACCCAATGCCACTCACATGAGTAACATGAGGACGTACTGGGACTAAATCCTGGTCTGCATATAGGCTTGCAAATAGCTCCTTGCCTCCTGGAATGTTGCCAGTATAAATAAAAATGCATGTTGTATTTATTTGAATCTCTCAAGTAAAGAGCTGGGGGTCGAGAGCATTACACTGGGGTCCTGTTTTCTGGGATTGTTACAGAGGCTGAAGAGTTAAGCAGGAAACTGTTAATCCTTAGGCCTAATTCTTCCTCCATGGCTTCTCTCTGTATATACTATTTTAATTTTTTTATATTTAGTTTAAAATTTTCCTCAAAACCATACATCCACTTAATTTTAAGAATCAGCTTTGAATAAAAGACTATAATAAATATAGGAGTCACCCCTTTTCCTTCCTCCATTTCTTGCTCTCCAAAGAAAACCACTTTCACATCTCTTGGTTGTTTCTGTGGATTTTACTTCCATATCCACACATAATATGCTTGTTTGTATTGTTAATTTCTGTTTTCAGTTTTAGGTATTATCTGTTGAATTCCTGCTATGGAAGATGAGAATTTGGCTATCTTTCATCTCCTTTGAATGTGTTCACAACCATTAGGTGTTTTATCAGTTTTATCTTCCTGGAGACCTTTCTCCCTGGGCACTTGGACCTGCTCCACTCTGAATTAGAAGCCTTACACCCGTGACCTTTTCGGATCTCCATTCACGTCATCTTAAGGATTCTCTTTGATTTTCTCATGAGATGAATGCCTTGCTTTCTGGATCCTAGGTCTTTCTTGACTTCCTCCTTTATTTTGGCAGAGCACCTCCTGGTAGCTTTCTGAAAATGTCTGACCTCAATGCACTAATCTCACACTTGCATTAGTAGTTTGGTTGCCCATTCTGTACTGGAAATGGTTTTCTCTCAGAATTTTGAAGGCATTGCTGCATTGTGTTTCAACACCTAATGCCACCGTGGAGACATCTGAAGCAATTCTGAATCTCCTCTCTTTGTAGGTGATCTGTTATTTCTCTCTGAAAGCTTTTAAGATTTTCTCTTTAACTACAGGTTGTTGAAATTTCATAATGATTTGCTTGAATTTCTTGCAGGATGATTTCAATCAGTTTTGTTGCGTGTTCAATTCGCCCCGTCCGTCTGCAAACTCGTGTCCTTCAATTCTAGGCCATTCTTTTCTTGACTTAATTCTTTGCATTTCCTGCCCCTTGTTTTGCCTGTAGTCTATTTCTGAAATCCTTATTTTTCAAATGTCGGATTCCCTGACTGATTCTCTAATTTTCTTATATTTTCTTTACTGCTTTTATCTGTGTCTTTTTAATCATATTTCTAGAAAGTTCATCTTTGTACTTTTATACTCTGAAATTTTTTTCTCGTTCTTTATTTTTTCTTTCTTTCTAAAAATAGCATCCTGTTCTTGTTTCATGGTTTCAATAGCTTCTCTTATTTTTCTGAAGATTTTGATGATTTTTCTGATGATATTATCCCTTACCTACTCTGTTTCTTTTTATTTGCTTTTTTCTCTTTGACCTTTCTTTAATGTCAGAAGCTTTCCTCACCTGGTGAGTAGTTCTTGGTTACATGCTTATATTTTGGAGTGGGCCTCTGCTAACTGGCTTAAAACACAGTGCCTGTGTCTTCAGGTTTTTTTCTCTTGGACGGGCTAGATATCCCTGAGAACACTCTACAATCCTTATGGAGCCCTCATGAATGGGGTTAGTGCCCTTAATAAAGAGACCCCGGAGAGCTCTCCCACCCCTTCTGCCGTGTGAGGACACAGTGAGAAGACGGCTATCTGTGAACAAGGACCCGGGCTCTCACCAGACAATGAATCTGCTGGTGCCTTGATCTTGCACTTCTTAGGCTCCAGAACTGTGAGAAATAAATATTTATTGTTTAAGCCATCCAGTCTATGGTAGTTTGTTATAGCAGCCCCCAAAAGACTAAGACATAAAGTGTCTATGTCTTCGGGTTTTTTCTGGGGTTGGCGTTGGATTTCCCTGGGCAGAATCCTCCACAGTCCTGCTCAGAATGTGCAGGTCTGCCTGTTGCTGTCCTCAGAGTGAGATGGGAAACATGGAATATGTAACACCTCACCTAACTCTCCTGTGTTCCGCATGATACCCCTGCTCTCAACTGGCATCGTGTCCCTGTCCCCCTATCCAGAGACTCTTTGTATCAGCCTCCTCAGAAAATAAAGCTCTAGTTTTCTGCTGATAGGGGAGGGATAGTCATGGGAATTACTTGGGGAACCTGCTAGGCTTGACTATAGGGGATCAGATAGAGATGGAGAAGGGAGGTGGGGCTTACATCAACTGGTGCTCAGATCTTGGGGGACCACATTCCTGCTTGCAGCAGAGCCCAGGCAGTGATCCCAGTCGGCAGCTCTGCCCATCTGCAGAGCCAAGCTGATGACCCCATCTAGCCCGAGAGCTCAGCTGCAGTTCTGCCTGATTTGGGTCCCGAGCCAATGAGCCGTACCAGCTGTGGAGCTCATTCTATGACCATCCAGGCAGGGAAGCAAATTTGCAGCCTTGCGCTACTGCTATGGATAGCCTCCAGTCCTGCTGACCAGGAAGCCTAGCCAGGGAACCTGGGCAGCCAGGGAGCCCGTCCTACAACCATGCCTGGGCAGGGAGCTAAGCCAGCAGCCCCGCCCAGTTGTTAAGTATAGCCTCTGGGCCTGCATAACCAGAGAGCCAGAACAGTGACCCTGCCAGGAAACACAGCCTGAGGCCTCGAGCAACCAGAAGTGATTGCCAAGCTCTTTTAATGGTCCTACCTGACCAGAGAGCACAGTCAGTGGCCTTGGTTGAATGCAGAGCCCAGCTGGCAGGTCCACACAAACATAGCGTCCAACCAGAAGCAACCCGAGCCCCAATCCCCGACCTCAGAGGGTATCACACGCCAGTTGTGAAAGGCTGAAAGCTCTTCCTCTAAGATCACTTTCACCACTCCTGTTCAACATAATCTTGGAAATCCTAGCCAGAGCAGTCTGGCAAGAAAAAGAAATAAAAGGCATCCAAATTGGAAAAGAAGAAGTAAAATTCCCTCTGTTTGCAGACAACGTGATCTTACATGTAGCAAATCCTAAAGACTCCACCAGAACGCTGTTGGAACTAATAAATGAATTCAACAAAGCTGCAGGGTACAAAACCAACATACAACAATTGGTTGTATTTCCATACACTAATAATGAATTACCTGAACAAGTAATAAAGAAAGACAATCCTGTTAACAATAGCATCAAAAGCAATAAAATACTTAGAAATTAATTTAACCAAGGAGGGGAAAGATCTGTAGCTGAAACCTATAAGACTTTGATTAGAGAAATTGAGAAGACACAAATAAATGGAAAGATACTTTGTGTTCACAGATCAAAAGAATTAATATCGTAAAAATGTCCACACTACCCAAAGCCATCAATAGAGTCAATGCAATCCCTATCAAGATTCCAATGACACTTTTTTAAAGAAATAGGAAAAATCCTAAAATTCATATAGAACCACAAAAGATCCCAAATATCCATAGCCATCCTGAGAAAGAACAAGCTGGAGGCATCACGCTTCCTGATTTCAAACTATATTACAAAGCTATAGTAATCAATACAGGATGGTACTGGCATAAAAATAGATACATAGACCAATGGAACTGAATGAAAGTCCAGAAATAAACCCACCCATATAAGGTTTAACTAATATTTTACAAGGGAGCCAAGAATACTCATTGGAGAAAAGATAGTCTGTGTTGAGAAAATTGGATACTCACATGCGAACAATGAAACTGGACCTCTACCTTTCACCATTCACAAAAATTAACTCGAAATGAATTAAAGACTTAAATGTAAGACCTGAACCCGTGAAACTCCTAGAATAAAACCTGAAGACAAAGCTCTTTGACATTGGTCCTAGCACTGATTTTATGGATATGACACCAAAAGCATAACAGTAAAAGCAAAAATAAACAAGTGGGACTACATCAAAGTAAAAAGCCTCTGCACAACAAACAAAGTGATTAACAAAATGAAAAGGCAACCTATGGGATGGGAGATAAGACTGAAGCAAGTGATGCTTATCTTAACATCAACAACAGTGCTGTAAAGAAAATACTCTCTGTTTCTTCTCTGTATTACTCACACCACCTCACTTCTGGTCACCAAATGTGTGGGTTTTTACCCCATTCTGACCACTTCTCCAACACTAGCTGGTGTCCTGCAATTCAATTCAGTTGTGACACCATCTCCCTGGAGTTGGCATCAGACTCCACAAGTTAAGGGCTCAGGCCCACAAAACTGCCCCCACTTCAGACACCAACCACAAGTCCCAGGTTGTCACCTGTACTTCTCATCAACCAGCTATAAACTGGGGCTCCTGTGGCCCCCTCCTTGGGTTCCATAATTTGCTAGAATGGCTCACAGAACTCAGGGAAACACTTACTTATATTTATGTTTATTATATAATAAAAGATTCAATAAAGGATACAGATGAGCAGCCAGATGGAAGAGAGACACAGGACAAAGTTTGGGAGAATCCCCAGCACAGGAGCTTCTTCCCCCGTGGAGCTGGGGCGTGCCACCCTCCTGGCACACGGATATGTTCTCCAATCTGGAAGCTCTCCGAACTCTGCAGTTTAGGGATTTTCATGGAGGCTTCCTCATGTAGGCATGATACATTGTTAACTAAATTTTCAGCCCCTCACCCCTCCCCAGAGGATGGGTTGAAAGTTCCAAGCTTCTAATTATGGCTTGGTCTTTCCGGTGACCAGCCCCCATACTGAAGCTATCTAGGAGCCCACCCAGTGTTGCCTCATTAGAGTAAAAGACGCTCTTATAACCCAGGAAATTCAAAGGGACTTAGGAACTCAGTGTCACTAACCAGGGTCAATAACCAAATATTAGAACAAAAGATGTTCCTAGCACCTTTATTGCTAGGAAATTGCAAAGGTTTTAGGAGCTCTGGCCAGGAGCTAAGGACAAAGACCAAAATATATATATTTCTTATTATATCACAATGGCTAACATTTGTTAAGTAATTTCTATGTAACAGACACTCTACCAAGTACTTTACTTGTTTTACTTTCATCAAAGAAAAACCAGACCTGAAGAGCAGTTAAAAGTAGTAAAAACAAAGCAGTCTAGGTGCCCATCAACAGACGAAAGGATAAAGAAGATGTGATATATATACACAATGGAATACTACTCAGCCATTAAGAAATTATGAAATGCAGCCATTTGTGACAACATGGATGGACTTTGAGGGTATTATGCTAAGTGAAATAAGTCAGAGGGAGAAAGTCAAATACCATATGATCTCACTCATAAGTAGAAGATAAAAACAACAACAAACAAACACATAGCAACAGAGGTTGGATTGGTGGTTACCAGAGGGGAGGAGGGGAGGGAGGAGGGCGAAGGGGTGATTAGGCACCTGTGTGTGGAGATGGATGGTAACTAGTCTCTGGGTGGTGAACATGATGTAATCTACACAGAATTTGAAATATATTACGATGTATATCTGAAAGTTATACAATGTTATAACCCAATGTTACTGCAATAAAAAAAAAAGTAGTAAAAACAAATTTTATTCAGGACTATTGCAATAGGAGAAAAGAGACCTCAGTATAGGACTGAGCTCAATTCTGAATACAGCATGGGCAAATGGGAATTTATAGCCAAGGAGCAGGGTGGGGTCAGTGGATGGAGAATTACTTAAGAGGGAATGTGGCTGGCCCTCTGGCCAAGCGGTTAAGTTTGCAGGCTTGACTTTGGTGGCCCAGGGCTTTGCTGGTTCAGATCCTGGGTGCGGACCTAGCACTGCTCATCAGGCCATGTTGAGGTGGTGTCTCACATAGCACAACCAGAAGGATCTCCAACTAGAATATACAACTATGTACTGGGGGGCTTTGGGGAAAAGAAGAAGAAGAAGGAGGAAGAGGAGGAGGAGAAGGAGGTAGAGGAGGAGGAGGTGGAAGAAGAGGAGGAGGAGGTGCAGGTGGATGAGGAGAAGGAGAAGAAAAAAAAGACGATTGGCAACAGACGTTAGCTCAGGTGCCAATCTTGAAAAAAAAAAAAAAACCAAGAAAATGTCTTAGTCCATTCAGGCTGCTACAAAAAAATACCATAAACCAGGTGGCTTATAAACAACAAATATTTATTTCTCACAGCTCTGGAGGCTAGGAAGTCCAAGATCATAGTGCCGACAGATTTGGTATCTGGTGAAAGTCTGTTTCCTCATAGACGGTTGTCTTTTTCTTTATAACCTCACATGGCACATGGTGGAAGGGGCAAGGAAGCTCTGTGGCCTCTTCTCTTTTTTTGTTTTTTTGAGGAAGGTTAGCCCTGAGCTAACATCTGCTGCCAATCCTCCTCTTATTGCTGAGGAAGACTGGCCCTGAGCTAACATCCGTGCCCATCTTCCTCCACTTTATATGTGGGATGCCTACCACAGCATGGCGTGTCAAGGGCTGCCATGTCTGCACCCGGGATCTGAACCGGCCAACCCTGGGCGCCAAAGCAGAATGTGGGCACTTAACCTCTGCACCACCGGGCTGGCCCCCTGTTTTCCAAAGCACTAATCCCATTCATGACAGTTCCACCCTATGACCTAATCACCTCCCAAAGCCCCCACCTCCTAATGCTATCAAATTGGGCATTAGGATTTCCACATATGGATTTGGGAGGGACACAAACATTCAGTCTACAGCAGGAAACAGCAGGGGTAAGGGGGTTAGATATCACCTTCGTGGGATGGCAGAGGCTGAGGAACCTGATTAGATATTGAGGGTGATCAGATATGGAGGACGGGGGGATTCTAGTTAAACCACTCTGGCAGAATTCTTGCTAAAATTGGACAATGCAGAGACAAACACAGAAATTCAAAATTTGAGACCTAGTTGCTAAAGAATTCAGGGGAGCCTGAATAGAATTTGGCAAGGAGAGAATCTTCGTTACTTTGTGTAGCTGACACAATAAGTTTTTGCAATACATGCCGTTATTTTATTATCAACATTATGATCAACAGTAGAGGATGTTGTCGATACATTGACCAGACTCCCTCATGGACTGGGGTTCCTATCCCTAGTTGCTGCCGGTGTTGCTGCTAGGGTCACAGCTGTCCCCTTCTCTGGAGAATTGCCCTTGGCCAATTGGAACGGGAGCTACTTTGCCCAGAAGGTTGCATCATCTTCCCCTCAGGGGCAGCCTGTAGCCAAGACTGACTGAGACAGGGATGCACGAGGATGGCCTCCTTGCCTTAAGGTAGGACCAACTGTGTGGTGCATTCTCACTCCAGAGTTCCCTTTGGGATCAGGCTGAAGACGGTCTCAGCCAGACCACATCCTTGCTTAGCTCCTCCCCCTGCCCTGTCCTGTTCCCTCACTCTCTTTTTCCTGAGAATACTCCCTTAAGAAATCACGTGCACCCAAATCTCTATTTCAGACTCTGCTTCTAGGGAAACCTGTCCTAAAACAACCTATTTTCTTGATCAGAAAATTGAGTTTCAGGGAAGGTCAGTAATTTATTTAAAGTCACCCAATTAATAGATGGTAGACCCAGGATATCATCCACATACATCTACGTCCAGCACCTCTGCTCTTAACTATAATAGTATCCTGCCTTAGGTACATTGATTATCTTAGCTTCCCGGTTATTCATGGAGGTTCAAACTGAACGACCATAATACCGAACCTCTTAATCTCAAGTTTGTGTGCCATGCACAAGAAGCCAATCACTGAGATGTCAGTGCCTGTAGACAGAGAAAGGTTTATTTGAATTGGCCAAACAAAATGAGAAGCCTAGAGGATAAGTTCTCTCAAATCCCCTTAACAAGAGATGAAAACAGCAGGTTTCATAGAGCTAAGTGGCTTGGCAGGAGATGTTTCAGAGAAACAAAGGGGTAATCCATTTTTCTCACTCCAGATAAGCCCCTGGGCAATCAGACTTCTGGGGGGCGGGGTGTTGTGGGGGCGGGGCGGTGGTGGGGTGGGGGGGTGGTGGTGGTGATCTGGTGATCTTAACTTCCTTGAAGGCATTCTCTTTCTTCTGTAAAACAAGCTCAGAAATCCTTGTGACCGTCAAGTCACACTTCAGGTTAAACAAGAAAACAGCAAATTGACAAGATTAGCTTCTTTTCGTCTATGTCTGTCTTGGAAACAAGGTTGAAAGGTAATCATGTTCTTACTGAATATTTACAGGAACCCTCAGGTACTCAGCTTCGACGACATAAGTTACCCCCCAGCCTTTGGACCCAGAATACAGTCTAATTTGGAGGGAGGCCTGTATAGTCAAACTACTGGGCCTTATCCTTCTTAAAACACACTCTTTCGGGTGTTGCCTGCTTTGAGAAAGGAAGAGGAGTATGTTGAGGGATCTCACCAGAATGACAAGAGGACATGTTGCCTACTTTGAGTGTGGGCAGAAGAAACTTGGGATGATTAGCTGGAGAAGAAAACACCAAACGGACTCACGATCACTGTCTTCAGGTGTTTGACGTGGAATTGTTTTTGCACTCATTCTCTGTCGCTGTAAGAGAGCAGGAATTGGGAAGATGGGTAAATGTGACAGGAGGATAAATTCTGGTTCAACAGAAATAACTTCCTAAAAATGAGAGGATTCCAGTGATGGAGCGTACTATCTTGACACATACTAATTTTTTCATTACTGGAGGTGTTTTAAGAGTGAAGGCAAAGGTTGTTTAACAAGGAGTTTTGCTTTTGATACATAACAGATGAGATGGCCTCTGAGGTCCAAATTCTAAGACTCTATGCTCAAAAACTAGAAAGAAAAGGGTTCCATATTGCTGACACCAGGGATTTTTGAACTTTTTTTTAAAGCAGCAGAAAACTTTTTTTTTTATTTAAGAAAAAATCGAGGTATAATTGATGTATATCATTATGTGAGTTTCAGGTGTACAACATAAGGATTCAATATTTGTATATATTGTGAAATAATCACTACATTCCATCTAGTTAACATCTGTCACCATACATAGTTACAAAAATTTTCTTTTCTTGTGATGAGACTTTAAGATCTGCTAGCAGAAAACTTTTTAAAAACAAAAATTTACATGGAACTCAACATATCAAGCAGATCAAGATGAAGCTGCTCAGCTTAAAGTGGGAAGAGAGAAGGAAGGAACCAGAGCCCTACCTTCTTAGCCTCCCTCAATTCCCTGATTTGTCAACAGAACCAAGTCTAAGTTTCTTAGATTTGCATTCAAGAACGTTAAAAATCTTATCACTATGCAATTCTCCTACATTACATGGTGCATGACCTCCCAGCTGTAGCCACGCAGTATTTTCATTGTTTCCAAATGGCTTACAAGCATTCCCGCCACCGCTCCTCTGTTACACCCGTCCCCCATTGGAATACCCTCTCACATCCTCCCCCTCTTCACCATTTCTCTGAAACCTATCTTCCTTCCAGGCTTGGAGCAGGTCCTCCATGAAGCCTTTGCTGACCACCCTGGGTTTTGTGATTGTCCCTATGCTCTGTTCTCCTGTAATCTATTTTTGGTTTCGATTCAGCACAGACTACTTTCTATCATTTTTATTCATGTGGCCATTCTGTCTCACTGCTGGATGATATGTTTGGAGGTCGTTAATACTATTCATCAAATATTTCTGGCTTTCTGCGTTCTAAGCCCGTTGGAGGACTGCACTTCTTGGCCCTCTTGTGGTTGGATGGGGCTATGTCACTATTGCAGCCAGGGAGCTATCACACATTACTTCTAAGGTCAAGGCATATGATGGCTAATTCAAGACCCTCCAGAGCTCTGTTTTCCTTTGCCATGGTGATCAGCAACAATTGAGTGGCTTTGCAATCAGGCTGGGTTCCAGAGTGAGAAGATGTGGAGCAGTGTTTCCTGCCGACCTGCGACGGATATGCAGCATGAGTGAAAAGTAAACCTTTGCTCTTATAAGACACCACCAAGAGTCTTGTTTGGTTACTCTATCATATCCTAGTTTATCCTAACATAGTTGGCTATTAGAGGATAGTAGTTTATAATGCTCTGTATTTCTGGTCTCAGTAGAGTACCCTGTACATAGTAGATGCTTAATCAAGATTCGATTTATTTAGCAAACGTTTCTTGAGTGTTTTTGGGAGGATATGAAGTTCATTTAAAAATGTTTGCTTTCCATTTTCCTAAAGAAGTTGTAAGCGTTGTAAGGACACGAGCTCTCTCAGATAGTTCTCCAGCCACCACCTCCCCAGCACCTTAGTCCTTGATCCACAGGAAACTTAAAATGGCCTGGGTAGATTTTGACGGGGACAAGGTTACAGAAGGGCATTCTGGGCGGGATGAAAATGACCTGACGTGGAGACAGCAGTAGTTACTTCCTGGGAAAGAAGACACATGAGATGAAGTATGGAGGGAAAGAGCAGTGTCTGGAAAGATATAGGTGACAGTAAAGATAAGAAGCCAGTGAAGACATCCTGGGAGGCACAAGGAGAGCTAGGAACAGAGATAAGCTTGGAAACGTGCTCTGACAAAAAGTTGGGAACCTTCTTTATCATCTTTCACCAGAGCTCAAACCCAGTTACACTGTATACACTCCAGACACAGAGGAAGGATCTGTCCTTGAGCCTGGATCCTTGGTAGGCACTCTGGGTTTTAGATCTGAGACCCAAAGTTTTGAAAATTTCAAACTTGATTCGGAAAAGCACAGTGAGCAGAGAGGTCTCTGAATCGCTGGCAATCTGTGTCCCTTTTATTGAACATGACTATGTTGACTAGGAAGGAGAGCCAGGTAGAGCTTCAGGGAAGAAAGACGTCAATGGTCAAATGCTCCAAGAAGTCAAGGAAGGTGAGAATTCATAGTAAATAACAATCACTACCAGTCATCAGGGGCTTCCTGCACGCCAGGCATTGTTCTGTGTGCTTTACAAGTGTTACCTCCGTTAATCTTCACCGCAAACCTCTGAGGTCAGTAGTATTGTCTCCATATTAGAGATGGCAAAACTGAGGTTCAGAGACACTAATTGGCTTGTTCCAAGTCACATAGCTAATAAGTGGCATGGCGAGGATTTGAACCCAGATTTGTCTGGATCCATAGCTTATGGTTTTTCATTAGCCTACACTGCCCTTGGTGTTAGATTTCAAGTAAACTGAAGAGAAAAGCTCCAGCATGTCCCTTGCTATTGCCAATTACATGTAGCACTAAGAACCAGAAAATCTCCAGGCCTTATATGGGCCAGTTAGTTTCATCTTCCTTTCCCACTACCCTCCACTGACCCCACCCCCAAAGACTACAAAGAAGTGAAATGTAGATGTATTTCCTTTCCTCTGGAAGTGGGAAATAACTACCGGTGGGTGGCAGAAATCTAAGAAGGGAGTGGAAGGGTCCTGGGCAAGATGTGATCGATCCACTGGAAGCATGAGAAGGTTCATTTTCTGGGCGAGGCACACTCCAATGAGGGAGGCTTATGGTTTACACTGGGTCAAAGCAAGAGTCAATGGCCAGGCAGGGAACGGATGTAGAGTTTTCTGACTCTCAGATACCACCCTATTTTCCACTAGGCCAGAGATGGCAGTGGTACCCATCTCAGGCTCAGAAAGAGGTCAATGGTGTTGGGTAAAGGACCAAAGCACTGCGGGAGCCTATTTAAGGAGTTGAGCACATTTGATTGGCCTCAGGGCCAGGCTACCAAGTACACCTTCAGTACGGGGACTCTGGGCTCCTGGACACTTCACAGCAGAGTCCACTCATCAGTGTGAACCACTTCCTCCTGAAAGCCTCTCGCCTTTCCACATCCTCAGGTAATCTTCCTAATGGACCATTTGTAGACTCCTTTCCAATTCTGTAATCTTCTCTGGAAAGCACCTATTCTTACCAAGATTCCCTCAAATATTTGTTCCTTATTTTGCTGGCTCTGCTTCCATCACTCTCTTTGCTCCTTTTCTTTTCTTACTGACAGACATTCCTCTCACTCATCAAGTGCATATGGCTTCACGCTTGGCAACAAAGAAAAGCTCAGATTTGCAGATAGCAGAAAGGGAGGTTTTCCCACAGGTTCCCGTCATTTTACAATGGTTTATCTCTATCAGCTAATGAATCGGATTCTTTTTAGTCAATCGGATTATTTTCTTGGAGAGCTTTGAATGAGAGCTATGGCAAAATGGTTGGCTCTCAATAGAAGTCAGGAAGTAGACATGCTGAATCTTAAGAATGATGGACATCCCAGGGACGCAGATGAATATAGCTCAGGTGTGGGGGAGTTCCTTCTCGGCTTGTGGAACAATCAGGGCATTTTGTCCCGCGGTACCTTGTGCCAGATGGCAAGGGGTCTTATGAGAATCTCCTCTACTGCTGAAAACCAGTGTTGTCTGCTAATTAATGGAAATAATGCATTCAGGTCATGCCTTCGTTAGGCCGCCTCATTCTGCTAATCAGCATCCACAAGAACAAACATGCAGGGCTATGATGGAGTTCTTTATTGGAGGAGAAGTGGAGCTCAAAACTGGAGTTCAGTGTAGGAGAAACTCTGTGCCGCTAAAGGTTCTTCGGATGTATGAAGAAAGTCCCTTCTAGACTAAGGCTTCCGCAAGAATGGAGTCCCCATGAGTTGCTCTCTTCTCTCTCCCATCTTTCAAGACTCAACCCAGTACCCTACCCTTCTAAGTAGAAACAACCTCCTTCCTCAAGAGTGGAGGCAGTTGTGCCCTTTATTCTTGCCCTGGGCCTTGTAAACTCAAATGACGCCTCACGGTTTTGTTTTGCAGCTCTTTTCAGAAGAAAAGGAAATGAGTTCCAGTCGAGAGGGCTGATTTCCTCACTAATAACTCTCAGAAGTAAGCCCCTTGTCAATAGAGCCCTTTTTTTTAGTCCTTTGTTGCTGAGCGCTGAGTTGTTTATTTATGGCAAATTGGTCATCATTGGTCTTATGCAAAACCCTTCTCTTGTTTTATTTTACTGATTTGTTGATTTTTATCCCCATAATCAACTCCCATCCATGTCTTGCATGGGAAACTCTTCTGATGTTTAGTATGTACCTTTTTAATGTGCATATATTTTCAAAATATTTTGATTTTCGTCATCCTAAACGTTCTCTTGTGCCCCATCTCAGTCCTCCCACAAGCCCCAGGCCACCACTGATCTTTTTTGTCACTATAGATTAGGTTGCCTAGACTTTCATACAAATGGACTTATTTAGTATGTTCTCTTTTGGAATGGCTTTTCTCACTCAGTCGAATGCTTTTTAGATTCATCCTTATTGTGTGTAGCAGTAATTAATTCTTCTCTACTGCTGAGTAGATTCTATTGTATGGATATACCACGATTTATTAATTTATTTGTTTACTAGTTGATGGACATTTAGGTTGTTTCCACCTATGATGAATAAAGCTGCTATGAAAATTCATGTACAATTTTTGGTGTAACATATGTCTTCATTTATCTTGGATAAATACCTAGGGGTGAAATTTCTGGGTTGTATGGTAAGTGCATGTTTAACTTTATAGGAAACCGTCAAACAGTTTTTGAAGTGGTGATGCCATTACAATCAGCACTGGTGTTAAACACCCATCCACGTTTATTTGTGTGTACCTAATTCTCTAGCTTATGATTGCTATATAACACTCCATGGTGTGCATCCACCATGTTTTACCTTTCAACTCTCCCAGTGACGGAGTTCAAGTTGTCTTCTACTCCTTGCCACCATGAACCTTGCTTTAATAGCTATCCTGGCATATTCCCTTCTGGACATGTGTGGGGATTTCTTTGGGACATGTATCCAGGAGTAGAATTTCTGGGTCAGAACAGATGCTTATACTTGGTTGGACTAAATGTTATTAGATTCCTCCCCAGAATGGCTGCCTCCACCTCAGATGAAGATCCAAGTTTTGTGGGGCCTGACACTATGATTTTGGGATTCTTTTTAAGAAGAACACGAAATTGCAAAATCAAAATTAGGTCCCAAAGTAACTATTTATTTAGAATGAGCTGAGAAATTATAATAGATTCCTGGGCTCTCTGTAGATAATTTATCTGAAATGCTTACTTTCTAATGTTTCTCGATTGCAGCCTGTTTCCCCTCCTTACCTAGAACATTCTAGAATTCCCAGCACTCACCAGGGTCCAAGAAAGTGAGGGGCCCTGCACAGTCATAAGATTCCCTGTCACTCTGCCTCTGATCTACACCCACCAGCAGCACATGAGTATTCCTCTTTCTCCATTTCTCTGACGTCATCTGGCATGATTCGGCTTTCTGATGTTTGCCAGTCTAGATCCAGCCTGCTGCCTGATTTCATACAGCCCACGAGCTAAGAATGGTTTTTAAATTTTTAAATAGTTGAAAGAATCAAAAGAATAATATTTAGTGACATGTAAAAATTATATGAAATTCAAACTTCACTGTCTATAAACTGTTCAAGCGGAACACAGCCACACCCATTTGTTGACATAGCATCGATAGTTGCTTTTCTGCTACAAATGCAGAGTTGAGGAGTTGAACAAAGACTGCAAGGCCTGCAAACCCTGAAGTAAGTATTTATTTTTTTTGATGAGGAAGATTGGCCCTGAGCTAACATCTGTGTCAATCCCCCTCTATTTTATATGTGGGACTCTGACGCAGCATGGCTTGATGAGTGGTGTGTAGGTCTACTCCCGGGATCCAAACCTGTGAACCCCAGGCTGCCAAAGCGGAGTGTGTGCACTTAGCCACTACACCAGCAGGCCAGCCTCATGAAGTATTTATTTATCTGCTCCTTTACAGAAAAAGTCTGTGACCTTGGTCTAGAGCATTAATTTTTCTTAGTGACAATAGTCTTATTCCATAGCAGAAAGAAGAGTTTCTTTCTCTTAGTATGCCTTTGTTTCTGCCCATTTTGAAATGATAGAAGTTACCGTCACTGTGCTAAAAAGCACTTGGCGCTTTTCTGACCTATCTGCTGGCCTTATGTGTCAGTAAGCTATTACTATGTAACATTCTGCTCCAAAACTCAGTGGCTTAAAACAACAATCCTTTATTGCTGCTCATGTGTCAGCAGGTAAACTGGAGTTTGGCTGGATGGCTCTGCTGGAGGCAGGAGCAGCAGGGCAGCTCTATTTCTCGCTGTAAATCTGTGGGTCTTCTGGGGTGGCTCTGCTCCATGTATGTGTCATTGTCTTTGGACCCCCAGAGTATGCTCTCAGGGAGATGGCAGAGGCACAAAGGTCAATGAAAACATTCATCACCTCTTAAAGCCTAGGCTCAGAACTGGCACACCGTCACTTCTGCCCCTAAATTGTTGGCTAAAACAAGTCACACAGCCAAGACAAAAGTGAAGAGGGCGGGAAGCACATTCCTCCTAGGATGAGACCTTGGCAAAGGTGTGGATTCAAGTAGGGGTGAAGAATTGGGGTCAATAACGCAATCTACCATACCTTATAGGAAATACCACAACAGTGGTAATGGCTTTTCTTTTGCCATCTAGGAGGATACTACTTGTTCCTGTTACACATGAACAGTTAAAAGGAAGATCTGTGACCTTCCTGATCATCCCACTCTACAAATGCTGACATTTTAGTCTCCAGTGGTAATGACCATGGAGCTATCAAGGTACTTCTCTCTGCTTCTGCCCTTCCTTTAGTATCCTTAAAATGAACCACAAATCTATGGGACATCCTAAGATGTCTTTAGTGCTGGAAAGAACCCAAAGAACAGAGAAGTATCACTTCTTTTCTGTCTTACTTGTGCTCTCTATTTTCATTTACTAGAAATGAATTAATAGTAAAAACATTTTCTCCCTTCTTGGCTCCCAGTTGTATTATATAACTCTTCAAAGGCAAGGCTGTGTCTTCTCTTTGTTAGCTTAGCTTCTTCCCCCTCTCCCAGCCTCCTCTGGAAGTGTGGAAGAGGGTGTAACCGATAGCCATTCAACTAGTGTGGTTGATTACTTGCCTGTTGTCTAATCTTAAATGACTGTTCCCTTTCTGGTTCACTGATCATGGCTCTGCCATGCTCCTTGGGGCAATAAATACCAGTCTGGACTGCCCAGAATGGAGACCTCTGCTTGTCTTGCCATCCCAGAAACCTCCTGTCTCTTCCTGAGCTCCAGTCACTCATGAAGCTCCTTCTGGTCTTGACTGTTACTCTGCTCCTGGCGCGGGTCACCCCAGGTAACCAGGATCTCTCCCAAGGGGGAGAGGGTCAGCGAACCTGATGCATGTTCAGGGGACTCTGTGGGCTCTAACAGCTTGGGCTGGGAGAATGTCGTGGCAGGTTCCCTAAGGGCCTTTGGGTGATCTCTCTAGCCAAAGGGAAGTTTGAGTTCTCTGGTACCAACTGATGTTCCCAGTGCTGTTACTTGACCATTCTGACTTTCTCTCTCTGGTTGGCTCTGGAGAAGTTGAACATGATGCCCCTGGCAGGGAGGGTACATGGAGGAGAGAGACCTGGGCATGGAAAACAGAAAAAGTGGGAGCTTTGTGAAAAGCATTCCTTGGGGAGATTTGAATTTTGATCTATTGTTCCTTCCATGAAAATGCTTCCTGAATTTCTGATTGTTTGAGGATTCTGATTCTACTCTCTCAGCCAATCTCAATTTATCTAGGCTACTTTCGGTTGTAAGTTCTGCAGAGCAGCTGTTCCTAATTTTACTGATTGGTTAAGACCAGCAAAAAGCCCCAGGATGTTGTGAATAGGGGAATGTGACATTCTTGGCAGTTTTGACTTAGGAGTTTCTTCTAGAGTTTTACCCTAGAAGACTTAACAGATGTCCAGATGGATGTGTTAAGGATTCCTGTCCCCTTTCATTGATATGGTCAAAGAGAGTACCAAAGGGCAAAGCGAAAAGGTAACTGATTGATACTGGGCAACTGGGTACCTCATAATATGGGGAAGATGAAACCCTGGAGAGAGAGAGCCCTCTTGCCTTCCTCAAGGGAGCTGGCTGGGGAGTGGAAGCTTGGGCATGGAGTATAGTAGGTCCCAGGACCTAGTGGGGAGGACTTTGGGGTTATGACTGGGGACACAAGTGGGAAAAGAAAGGACAGTGTCCTCTAATCTTCTCTAAACCTGGAGGATGCCTTGTGAGGGCTTCTTCCCTACAGATCTCCTCATTTCCCTTACTACTGTCTTCTCTACTGGGCTTTGGCCTCCCCTTTGCTTTATTTCAAGACTGACTCTGCTCCCTCCTTCCCTTTTGATTTCAGCCACGAAGTGCTGGGGTAAGTTGGGAAATTGCAGAACAACATGCGAAGAGAATGAAATATTCCATATATTATGCGGTACTGAAGCTAAGTGCTGTGTAAATCCCAAGTATGTGCCTGTCAAAACTAAATTCTCGTAGAACTAGAAAACAGGGATTAAACTCCGCCGTCTGACACCTCTCATCCAACATTGAGTCTAACATCATTGGATCCAACAGTTCTATTAAATTGTTTTTGGCTGTAGCCTGTTTGTGTCTGGCAGTTCCACCTAGCCATACTTAGAAATAAGTAAGGAAGAAAGGAAGGTATGTGTGGGTATTAGGATGGACCGGTAGGTGGTAATAAACTCAGCCTTGCACATAGCTCCTAGTCTGCTGGCCCAAAGCTGGTCCCAAATAATATAAATAAGATGTTCATTCTATCCATTTGATTCTTGTTTTCTAGTCCAGTGCTGCCAACAGAACTTTCTGCAATGATGGAAATGTTCCATATCTGTGTTGTTCAATATGGTAACTACTAGCCACATGTGGCTACTGTGCACTTGAAATGTGGCTAGTATGACTGCAGAATTGAATTTTTAGTTTAATTTAATCTATACTTAAATTTATATAGCTAAATGTGGCTCGTGGCTATTGTATGGATGGTATAACATTAGAGTCGAGAGATATAGGGCTGAGGCAGGCTAGGGGGCTCAATCTCTGGATATTTTGGGAGGAGTCAAGCCGGCAAGCAAAAATCTGTGATGAACACAAGAACGCATTCTTAGTCTGCTACTTCTCTTTCCCTACGTTCACACCGAAGGCTGCAACTCTCCCCTGATAATACCTGTGCTTCTGTCCTGTTAGAGACTCTAGGATTGTGTCTCAAAAGTTTTCTTCACCCTGGAGTGAGCAGGGTATCAGGCCCCATGTGAATTCCTGCTCCATCTCTTTCCTTTCCCCCTAGTTGGGGCCACATGATATGGAACTGCTGGCTAGTCCTTTTCCAGGACTGATCCTGAACTGAGACAACAGGGATTTTTACCATCTCCTGCCCCATGATTTGGGTCATGGTCCTAAGTATTCCCATCTATTGCTGCTTGTGTGACTAATCAAAGAGAACTTGATTCTTTATCCTGAGTTGGATAGTTCTGTTTAGAGCCACCCAGCTGCTATCCAGTCCCTTCATATGAGAACACTGAACCTGGCATCAACCTATGGCTTGACTCAGTCATCCCCAGTGCACATTTTTGATGAAAACCTCCAGCCTCAGTGTCTATGTACCACCATGTCAAAGTGTCACAGTGCCAAAGGAAGAGCACTGGATTCAGGATCAGAAGATCTGGGTTCAAATCCTCACTTGATCACATATCAGCTGATCCTAGGCAAGCCATTTAATCCTCTCTGCTTTATTTTCTCATCTCTAAAATGAGGATTTATCCTACCTAAGGCACAGGGTTGTCATGGGGATTAAATGAAATAACAGATAGGAGCCCAGGATAGAATCTAGCACACAGTTTATTCTTGGTAAATGTGAATGGATTCTAGATTGATCTCACTTCCTGATTTTCTCCTTTTAGAACCTGCGTAGGAATTCCCTGCCTGTAAAAAACGAAGATCCTCCTTTCCCACTTTGCCTCAACTACTAAGAGTGAGTGAGAATTAATCACTCTTAAAATTGAAATGAAGCCCTTGACCCCACTGCTTTTTCACTGGTCATCTCAACCTTCTGACTCCACTTCCGTCTATACTCAGCTTGGATATCATGATCTAGGCCCATGACAGTTCTCTTGCAGGCATACTCAACTCCCAGTTCCACACTGCATGGTATCGATCTGTCAGGTTCCCAACCTGGTGGAACCAACCACCTGCTTCCCTTCTCCATATGTGCACTTTAGCAGCTGATTCTTCTTAGAGAAAATTATCTAACTGGCCTCACTGACTTCACTGGAAATTCAGGGCCTCAAACCTCAAACAGCACTCAACACTGCCCAGTTAACCCCCTGTTTTCTTCTAAGAAGCTTGATTTCTCACTCTCTGAAATCACTCTTCTATGCTTTTTCCTCTCTCTTCAATCTTCTATCACTTCTTCTCTCTAAAATACCACTCCTTGCCTCATATTTTGAGAAAATAGAAGCCATCAGAAATAACTTCATCTTCTCTTTGCTAAGTCTACATAGTCTTGCATCTGGCCCTACACCGCCTGTCCTCCTTTTGTTTACAATGGAAGAACGCTGCCTACTGCTGAGAAACCAATCCCTCCGCTTGTCCACTTGCATCCCCTCCCCCTACTCAAGGACTTCATCTTCCTTTATTCTCTGCATACTCCCCGTCTCCGCTGGACCATTTTTATACAAAGATGCTCTAGTGCCTCCCATCTTAAAACAAAACAAGCCCACACCCCTTTCTGGACAATGCCCCGCTTCTTTGCAATTCTTCAAAGGAAAACTTCTCGAAATGTTGTCTGCCTTCACTTTCCGTATTTTCTCATTTCCCATTCACTTTTCAACTCAATTCAATTTGGCTTTGACCCTGCCGTTGAAACCTTTCTTGTGAAGGTCACCAATTATCCCTAATGTTTCCACACCCAATAGAGGCATCCCTATTTTCCTCTAATTGACTTCTGAGCAATATTTGACAAAGGGGCCACTACCTCCTTATTGAAATGCTTTCTTCTCTTGACTTCTGTTACCAGATTCTCTTAGTTTTCCTCCAGTTGGCTATGCCATTCCTTTTCAGTCTTCTTTTTGGGCTCCTCCTTCTCTTCCCAATCACCAGGGCTTGTTTCTAAGTTCTTTCCTCTCTGTTCTTTTTCATCAGGTGCTTTGAGCACCTTCTATATGCTGATCACTTCCAAATTCATATCTCCAACCCCAGACCTTCTAAAACCTCTAGACTGATATATTCGCCTCCTTAAGTGACGTCTTCATTTGGATGCCTAATGTATCCAGAACGGAACTCCTGGTGGTACCTCACTTGACCAAGCTTATTAGCACCCTATTATTTCCCTTTTCAGTAAGTCGTAACATGTACCGCATTGCTCCAAACCTGGAAGCCATCCTTGGTTCCTCACTTTGCCTCACTCTGTTCAGTCTATTAGCAAGTGCTGTGGCTCTACCCTCAAAATACATCTCAAGACCACCCATTTCTTTCCATCTCATTCAAGCCACTGTCTTCTTAATCTGACTTTCTACAATAGTCTCCCAACTGGTTTCTTGTTTAATCCTCTAATTTTCTACATAGCAGCCAAAGGGTAAATTATACCCTGTCACTGCTCTGTGTAACACCAAACAGTGGCTTCCTGTTTCACCAAGAATAAAATCTAGACTCCCTTCCACAGCCTATGAGGCCCTGCCCGACCTCACCTTACTTACGTCTGTGACTTCTTTCTTCTCCCTTGCACTTAGGTCGCTCTGGCCTCCCTTCTGTTCCTTCATGTCAACAAGTCCTTCCTTTCCTGTCATAGAGCCTTGCTACATGCCACTCCTTCTGCTTGAGAAGGCTCTTCCTCTGTTATCTGTATGGTTGTTTTTGTTCTATCCCCCAGGCCTTAATTTAAGTGTCATCCTTAGTTATCAAATTTAACAAAGTCCTTTATATCACTCTGACAACTTCTTCCTTAGTACTTCTCAAAAGTCAGTAATTATTTTGTTCACTTACTTGTTTCTTGTCTATCTTCCTGGGAGAATTTGGATTTCATGATAGCAGGGTCCTCATTGATTTTGCTCACTATTCCAACCTTGGTGCCTGGAGTACAACAGGAACGCAATAAATATTTTCTAACTCTATGAATATTAAAGCCCAAGAAAGTCACTTTCCCACTCAAACAGGTCTCCCTTCTCAAGCACTCATGCTTGACCATTGTCTGAGACATAAGACTTTGGATGCTTTCCCCTTCACTTCTCATATCAAGAAAGCTATCAAGTCCCCTTGATTCTTCCTCTATGATGTCTTTGTAGAAACCCAACTTTTCCTCACTGTTGTCAGGACTGCTCTCTCAGCTCAGCCCCTCATCATCCCTCTTCTTTCCTCATCCTCCAGGCTGTCTACTCTGAGTTTTGCTGTAAATCCTTTAGTCTCCCTGCCAGGTTCGATTGCCTCCCCCATTCTGGCATCCAATTTCACAAGGGTTCCTTACTGAATAGAGCACCATTCTCTCAACATATTTGATGATGAAACACCTTAAATTTGTTATTGGATGTAATGGTTAGAGTTTGTCAGAGACTAACTTAAGCAGAAAGGGCATTTCTTGGAAAGATAACATGTAGCTCATAGAACTGACTGGAAGTCTAGACAATTGGGCTTGGAAAGATCAAGGGACAGTGGACAGCAGAAATAATCTACCAGGATCCCAATACCAGCATTACCATCCTGGCAGTGGACACCAGCATCACACACCTAGATCCTTGCCCAGACTTCTATCACAGTGGCTTTTGCCTGCTGGCTATGAAGTGAGTATTTTGTCCACCTTCCCTGTGGTTTGGATTTAGTTCTTTAAGATTCAGTGTTTTTTGTTGGAGCATCCAGTTGGCTGAGCCTGGGTCGTATGCCTGCCTACTAACTCCCAAGGCAGTGCAAAAGAATATTTGCCTTTAGTGCTTTCTATAGTGGGAGGTCAGCCCTCCTTTCCATCAAGATCTAAAGAATGGAGAATTACTCCCAGATGGAAAGGGGTTCAGATGCCGAATGTCCAAAGATGCAACAGATGATCACTACCAGGGAATATTACCCTGAAGACTCTCCCTTCACCTATAGTGTTTTCCCTTCCACTGTGATCTTTCTGCTCGCCAGGACCAGGACTAGGACTAGGGCTGGGAGAAGGAGGTGCCTACGGTGCAACATATAAGTAGGCACTCACTCACAGGGTTGTTCAAGTGCCTCCTTATATGTTGCACCCAAGCCATCTCCTTTGCCCCACCCTAGTCCCACCCTTGCCAATTGCATCCTGCACTTCTCCTTTGCAGCACCCACCACACCTGTACTTACATTTGTTCATGATAGACTGTAATCTCCATGAAGGCAGAGACCATTGCTGATTTATTTTCTGTATCCCAGGACAGAATCTGGATATTCAGCCATTATTAGTTGAGCAATTGTTTGACTTAATGAGATACATATTTGGCTTAAAATAGACAGCAGAAATGGTCTCACATGAAAATTCCCTTTCAGGAGCAGCTTCACGTTGGAAGAGTATAAATGTCTGATATTCAATAACCATGGAATGATACCAAAAATACATAATGAGGTTGTAAGACAAGGCACTTAGAGGGATGATGGTCACCGCATTCATCACTGTGATTGTCATTGGTCAATGCTTTCACCATTGCTGAGCAGATTGAAAGGATGAGTCAGGTGGTGTCTTCTCTGAATGTCTGGAGTTCTTGAGGCTATCACGCCTTGCCATGAAAGCAAAATCATTGCATATTAATGAGATCAACTATACAAATGTACTTAGTATTTTTTAAACAAACATTGTGACAGAGTGATATATTAGGAATTTGAGGTAGCAATTACTTGACAATATTTTTCCATTTTACTTGAGCAGGCATCAGCCAAAAGAATGAAAAGATAATTATTTTTCTGCCCAGTTATTGGGAGGGAAGCCAGGACTCTGTGTTCTGAATCATGGCCTCTCTTTTCCACAAGGGAATTGAAAGTGTGTGTGCGTGTGTGTGTGTGTGTGTGTGAGAGAGAGTCAAGAGCTGCCCTGAAGATAACTCTTCCTTTCCCCCAACCCCCTCTTCGTTAGAGAGGTCTAGGTGCAAGGAGGGCAGTTAGACTGGATTGTCTCAGGAGGAGTGGGATGAAGATTCTTTGCTTTAAGTTCAAGAGAGGAGTAGCTTGGCATTTGGGATGTTGAATCTCCACACAACTGGGAGAAGAGATAGGGGTTTGGTTCCGAGGGTGTTTGATAAAGCATTCCAAGGTGACATGTACTTGGATGGAGTTGCCGGCATGGAAGGCAACCACTGTGAAGACAGCCACTGTGGTCGTCACCCTGGGAGAAGCAGCAAAGTCCTCCGTGGTTGGGCCTGTGGTCAGTGGAGAGAGCCACAGTGAGGAACAACTCTCCAGCTGCCCAGAGCTGCTCAATGAACAGCTGGTGGAGCTTATCAGCAATACCCTGAGCATGCGGAGCAAGACAAATGAGGATCATCATCATGGACTAAGGATCAGGCCCTTCCTCACTTCCCAGAACCATGGGATCCCTGTGGACCCCCAATAGTAACTGCCATTGGACATCTCACTAACTTTGCAAGGGGTATCTTGGAGCTGAAATGAAAACAAACATAAATAAATAAAGCATTTCCTGAGGCTTAAGTGTGGTCAAGCATTCATAACTGGCATGTGACTATTAATATTTTAATGAATTTTACAAGAAATATTTATGCTAGCATCTATTTCTTTCACGGAGGATTGCTTGAAACAGGACACAGTTGGGGATACACTGGTGTAGGGGTCTCTCCAGCATCCAGACCCTCTACAACAGCCCCACCACACTTTCGTGCAGCCTCGGCCCTCAGATCATCTTTCTCTGAGCTGTGGGCCCTCACTTGGATACTCTTCCTGCTTCCCTGGAAAAGCGAGGTGATGCCGTGAATGCGCGGAGGTCAAAGAAGTTTGTGAAAGGCTGTGATGTTATGGTTCTCATTTCTTTTACCTTCTTGTCATATTATTAACCTCACAGGTTAGAAGGAGGATTAAATGAGATCAAGTAGAAGTGCCTGGCCTGTGTGGGACCCTCGGAACTTGATAACTAGTACTTCCCTCCCCCGCCCCACTGTGGGATTCAGGTGCGGAGGGAACGAGTGACCCTTCAAAAACTTAAAAATGCAAGCTCACAGATTTCAGGGGGTGGGTGGTGCTGGTCTTAGAGAACTGGCCAGGGCTGGCTGCACCCGTGTGGGAGGCATTACAAAGGCAGAGGCCACAGTCTGTTCTGGTCTTGGCGGGTCCCAGGAGATACCACGCAGGAACCAGGAGCCAAGTTGGCTCTCTGACCAAGGCCTGCCTCTATCCCTATCTCCTGGCCTCTGCTCCCACAGTGGCTTCTGCTTACTGGCCACCTTGGCAGCCCCTGCTCCTTGCTCCCCCTTCAGCCACTTCCCTTAGCCTTGGCCCAGATAACAGAGAAATCACCATGCAACTGTCAAGTTCCAGAGTCAGAGAATGTAGGGCATTGAGGAGAACAGAGGAACTGAACTGGACAGAGCTCTAGGCCATGGCATTTGATGATCTGTGAACAAATTCACATGCACATATGCACACAAAAATACAGAAACACACACTCATATACCAATTACATGTCTATACACAAACTGGATGCACGTAAAAACATACTTACACCTATACATTCAAATACTCACACAATATATATACAAATAACGCATGCACACAAAATATATATAAAATACACTAAATTTGAGCTTGCACAAATATACACACATACACACAAGTACATATAAACAAAGTGCAATGCAAATATAAACCCAGACACCTAAACATAAATGTGCTATGGCAATTACACTGTCTTTTTCAATTTCTGCTTATCTCAGTTAAGGCCTTTTCCCTGAATAGTCACAGTGCTTTTTGGGCAATCTGTGTATACAAGGATTCATAATGGGGCTTATGAAGTCTTGCAAAGAGCTGTAATCAGGGAGGGTCTGGAATCTCCAGGTTGGGAACTTCTGGTCGATTACAATAATAACAGCAGATACTTATGTTGCGGTCACTAAGTGTCAGGTATTGCTCTAAGTGTTGGATGTGTATTCACTCATCAACGACCCTATCAAGTAAGTACCGTCATTACCCCCCTGCATAGCCAAGGACACAGGTTCAGAGTTAATAATAATTTTCCAAGATAACACAGCCAGGAGTAACTTCAGAACACACACTTGTCAGCATTCTGCTATGTCGTCTCATCAATGCTGAATTCTTAAGATGCTAAATGACATACTTAAGGACACATGGTAAGTTGCTCAGTTCACAACCCTGGACCAAACCATTTACCTAGCATCTCCATTGCACTGCCGGATAGTGCCCCGCACGCTCCCGCATCCTGATCAGCTCCATTGCACTCCAGCAAGTCCTTGTGAACACTTTTAGTGAGTGACCTTAAACACAGAGAAGTTTACAGTCCTGCCCGAGTAGAATTCAAAGTAAAACAATACTCTGAAATTTACGGACCATTCTCCTGACCTTCCTCTGTGGAGATCTGCTCTCTATTCTCCGTTCTCTTCCCCACCTAGGACGCCCTTGGGCAGTTCACTTCACCTGACTGAGTCTTGATTTTGTCATATGGGAGTTGGAGGTGTATTATTTCTGCTTCTGAGGATTGTTCTTAGGATAATAATAATGATAAATACAAGGATGACAATAATATAACTAATGAAAAACAGCAATAATAATAGTTAATAGTTATTCAACACCAACTATGTGCCAGGTACTTTGCTAAGTAATTTGCATGTTATCCCATTTAGTTAAATCACATACAGTTATGATTTGTATTTTATTATGGGATGCTCAGAAAATGTACCTTATTCAAGGTAACAGGTATTAAGTGGCAGGGCCAACACTCAAATCCAAATCTGTATGAAACCAAAACCTATTCTCCAATCCTGATATTCTAGGATTGTAGAATTCTCTTCTTTCTTTGTCTCCCTTCATGTGTCCTTTCTTAAGTTTTATCTGAGGCCCAGCCCTTTATCCAGCTTCTTCAGAAGCTTGGCTAAAAGGACACAGTCCACATGGTTTCTCTACCCTCTGGAAGGACTTGGGTCGCCTCCTCAGTTAGATCACTTCTCAACGTTTTACTCAATGTATAAGTTATTTATTTAGTCTACCAATATTTATTAAGCACCTGCACTGTGCCAGGGTGTCAGAGATTGCTAGCTCTTCCCCAATATCTGTCTTTCCTTTCTTCTTAGTAAGACATCCCTGAATTTTAGCTAGCCATGGTTGCCCAAAATAAAGAAACTATTTCCAGCCTACCTTGCAGCTGGTTGTGGCTGTCTGGATGAGCTCTAGCCAATGGACTGGAATGGAATCAATGTGTGTGGATTCGGAGTGGGGTCCTTAAAGGGAATGGTGTGCACTTCATTTCCTTCTTTCTCCTCTCCCTGATGGCTCAGTGGAGACTTGGTGGTGCAAACTGGAGCAGCTCTCTTGGATCATCAAATGAAGATGCCTGTTGAGCATGGCAGAGGGTGAACCTGGAAGGAAGCTGTCTTCCAGCTGAATTGTGAAGCTGCTATACTTAACTGCTTGCCCAGACTTTTCTGCAAGAAAGAAATCGATGTCCATCTCTTGGAATCATTGATTGAGGAAACAATATCTGTTAAAACAGTTGAATTAATATCCTAATTAATACGCCAGGTGATGTTGTGGACACTGGAGTTACAAGGCAAATTTCCGAAATTCCATTGGGAAACACAAAGATTAAACATGTAAAATAAATTTTAAAAGAACAGATAAATCTATGAAGATCACAAAACAAGCAATTATGATACAGAGTAACTGCAGGTAGTTGCACCATTATCTAGGCTGACCAGGAAAACCCTCTCCAAGGAGGTGACATCTGAGATGAGACAGAACGATGAACAGGAGCCAGCCATGGAAAGGTCTGAAGGAAGAACTTTACAGGAAGAACAAATGACAAATGCTAAGACTCTAAACTAAGACCCTGAGCTGAGAATGAGATGGGCAAGTTCAAGGTTCAGAGAGACATATATGTGTATATCCTTCTGTTAGAAAGTTGAGAATAAGTATTTTTTAAAAAATTAAATTTCTTGATATATTTATGTATTAATTAATTAATTAATTCCTTTGTGGGTCTCAAAAGGCCAAATGGCTTTAATTTGCCTGTCTCCTTACCAGGAGGGAAAACCACTTTTGGCACAGGTACTGGCCAGTTGCCCACACTCTCATCTTGTGCTTTGCTACAATATCTGCTACACACTGTCCTTTTGCCTGTCTGATCTCCTACAAATCCTCTCCTGCTATAATTCACTGCCCACGGCCCTGCCAATAAAAGCGAGGCTCATCTCTGCTACAGAGAACTCTATTTCCATCTCCTGCAGCACAGCCACCTCCTTCTCCCGTGACCTGCCAGCCATGAAGTTTCTTTTCCTGTTTCTTGCCATCTTTCTGGCCATGGAACCAGTGGTATCAGGTAACTTGGGTCTCTCTCAAGTGTTTGGGATCCTGGTCATGAACTTCTCCCCTTTCTCTCTCCCCTCACTGTGGGCAGCATCTGAAGCCTTCCCTCGTTTCATGTGACTTTGAGATGTTTTCCCATGATCATCTCATGTCCACATCTCTCCCTGATTATTTTTTGCCAAGGTGGTGGGATGATAGATGTTTGGAGCACCTGGCATTTAAGGGCAGGATGGCATTCCCGGGTGGGATCTTGGGAAAGGGCTTAGGGGTAAAAGTTTGGGTGTAGGTTGGGGACTTGTTGGAGCCTTTGGGAGGTTAGATTGAAGGTTGGGGGTGAGTTCTGATGGGAGAAAAAGACCTTGGGGTTGGAGTGATAGAGGAAAAATCAGGATGAGCTGGAGATGAGGAGTTGGCTCCCCTGATGGTTTGGGATGGGCTGGAGAGGCGGTGGGACTCTTGGTTGAGTGGAGCTGATGTTGAGGATTAGACTGGGGCTTGGGCTGAGGCTGGGAGTCGGTACCGGATGGTGCAGGATGTACCTTGGTGAGGTACTACTGCTTGGAGATGAGGTTGGTGATTTGATTAGGTTAGGATTTGGCTTGGAGTTGGGGCTCTAAGGGCATTGAGTTGGGTAAGGCTGGGAGTTCTAATTAAGACTGTATTGGGTTTTGAGTTTGAATTGGGAGAATATGGGATCAAGAAAGATTGGAGGTTGGGTGTGGCTGGAGCTGGGGCTTGTTAGGCTTAAGTTAGACAAGGCCAGGCTATTTGTAAGGAGCCAGGTTTTTGTTGATATGTGAATGAATCTCCTCCATCCCCTAATATGACAGGTGTTCATTGTCTTTTCCCCATCATTCCCAAGCTCCATTATGTGGGATCTTCATTAGCATCAATTGATCCCAAAGTTAGGGGTAGGAGGTTGGAAGATAGGAAGACAGAAGGGTGGGATGTCTGAAAAAGTCTTTCCTGAAAGCTTTGGAGTTCCAACCTTGGAACAATTCTGTCAGTTCTCTCCCCTCTAGAGATCTCTTCTCACCTTTCCTGAGACTGGGTCCAGTATTACTTACTCAACCCTCTGCCTCCCCTTCTCCTCTGTTCTCCTGCTCCTCCTCTGACTCCTCTTGTCTGTCCTCTTGAGGGATACTAACATCTGCTTAATGGTTGTTCCTATGCCCAGTAGCAGACTGTTGGATGAATGGAAAATGCCGGTTGGTGTGCAAAGATGATGAAGACAGTGTCACACGCTGCGCAAATCGTAAACGGTGCTGTGTCCTTAGTCGTTACTTGACAATCCAGCCAGTAACAATTGATGGAGAACTCCCCTGGACTACTCCTGTGATGACCACATATAAGTCCAGATCTGTCAATAGAAGAAGATAAATGGAAATCATGGATAGAAATGACTTTGCTTCAGGTTCCTTAGTTCCCACTTTCCATTAAAACTCACAAAGCTGTTTCTTGTGTCTGTCAATTATGAGGAATGATACTCCAAATGGATAGAGGGAGGGGGGATGGCAGGATGGGGGTTAAGAGATAGCAGAGAGATGTCACTGGAGCTGGGCCACAGCGATGGGGTGATGATTACAGTCATGAAGATAGTTCCTCATCTAGCAGCCACAGGAAAAGCTACTGGGTCAGGAGTGGACTGAGGAGCGTGTATGAGAAGCCAAGAGATTTAAAGGCACAGCACATACCCAGAGAGTGGGAGAATCCTTGGGCTGGGAGAATTGGTCCATCTTAGGGGGTGAGTGGACTGGGAGGGGACAGGGGCTGAGTAGACCTCAAACCCTGGGATCTCTAAGGAAGTTGGCTGAGATGCCTTTTGATGCTTGAGAGCCCACAACCCCAAAGATCAAAAGGCTTCCACATGGTAAAAAAAGATAATGACATGAATTTACTCACTTATAAATGAACTTGCTTATTATTCATTTTTACATTCTTTCATGGATTCATTTATTCATCCATTCGCCTCAGCTTTGGTTGTTACCATTGTCAGACTTTGTGCATATTTACCTCTCAGAACTTCAGCTCCCTCACCTGTAAAACTGGAATAATAGAACCCGTCTCAGGGTTGTGGTGAGAATGGAAGGAGGTAATGTAGAGCACAGAGCCCAGGGCCTGGCACGCCCTCAATGAATGTTAGCTGTTTTTATTGTTTATTGATTTATTCAAGGATTTAAGGACTACATGCTGGGTGCCTTCCCACTGTGTCAGACCCTAAGGGAGACTCTCTGAAGCCTGTGTCGTTTGAACTGAGAATTTAACCCTGGGAAAAGACTAACATATGAGGAATATTTAAGAATTCTGATTGGGAATCTCGAGGACCTGGGTGTTTTCCCCGGCTTTATTATCTCAAATCCTACTCTCTGGGCCTCATTTATCCAACACAGTTGTTCATCCCTGAACTGTTGTTTGCAGTGAGGTGGAAGACCAGGCGTGCTCTGTAAAGCATGGCGCATGACACAGAGACAGATAGAAGGGGTCGCTCTGATCCGTGGAGATAATTTGCTCTCAATTCAATATTTCTGCTCTTAGACTTTGGAAAGAGAGACCCCTCCTTCTCTGATTCTGGTCCTACTCTTGGCTTCCTCTGGCTAAGTGCCTCCCCGTGGGGTGAGGAGCTGATGGGGGCGAGGGGAATATATCCACCTAGAGACTGTGCCCGGCCCCTCCTCTGACTTCCTAGACCATGCTCTGAGGAGCTGGGGCCTGGAATTCTCTGCCCAAAGAACCGTTGTGCTTGCTTTCAGGGACTGCACGGGCTTTTTCCCTAGGTCTACTTTTGGAGGGTGGGGCCCACTGCATGTGCACCCTCAGGCAGGAGGAGTGCCAAGGGACACTCTTCTTTGCAGGGGCCGTGAGCAGAACTTGGACGTTCAGGCTGGAACACCTACGTCTGTGCATGTGAAATTCCTCACAGCACGAGGCCGAGCTGGGGATGGGCGGGAAGAGAGGTGGGCTGTGGGCTGTCTTCTTGTGCTGCCACGTTCCTGCACAGAACTCTGAAGAGTCCAAGAATGATTAATTCAAACTTGACCTTCCAGGTCAATATGAAAGGATATTTCATAAAGTGCAATAGGATATATTTTACTTATCCCCTTTGTTAGCTTGATTCATAACTGTTACATATTCAGACATGTAATATATGAACCTCTGTTTGTATTCTTGCCCCAGGACGCACAAATGTTAGGATTGTGCCTGGAATTTGGAGCCCGCTCTGGCTCACAACCCTTCTCCCAGCCCACTGCAGAGGCAGGATGATGCCTGTCTGCGATCCGGGACCCTCAGGCTGCAGACCAGAGCTACTGCGCCCTGAGGCCTGGGTGGGACCATCCAAAATACTTGCTTGCTGGCCTCCCTGACTTCAGATTTTCTTTGCATTAGTCTCTCTTATCAGAGGGATTCATTTTAGGAAATTCATCTGACTGTGTCGCCCTCCTGCTTGGATATCTTCCTTTGCTCCTCACTGCCCGGGGTTGGACATTCAAGGCCTTCACATGGTGGTCCAGCTTTATCTCCCAGGACCGCTGCTCACAGACTTTCTCTTCAGCCACACTGGCCCTCTCACCATCAATACTCAGGGCCCAGCGATAACCTCTCCCCACACAGCCATTCATGACCCCACTAAATTAATTCATTACGAGGCATTACCTATTCACTTGGTCAACAATATTTATTAAGAACTTCTTTTGTGCTTAAGTCGGGGCAGACAGAGACAACCCTGGGATGTGATAGGATGGTGGGGTGAGAAATCGGCTTGGAACTCACCATTGAGTGTGGCAAGTTTTCAGAAGACACTTAACCCCATGTCTGCATCTCTGGACTTGGACTCTGGGCATGTGAAATTCTGAAAATTCCCTCCAATTACTCCTTTGGGAGATAAGGCTCCATCCTGCAATCCCCTGCCAATCTTCCCTCATTCCTGATAGCCCTCAAACTGGGAGAATCTCGGATCTAGGCAACTTTCCACTGTCTTCCCATTTCACTGATGGGGAAATGGAGGCCCAAGGAGGAAAAGTGACTTATGTTCATAAGTAGATTCGAGACAGTGCTGAGAGTAATAAGCAGATCTTCCCTGACTTCTGGTGAGAGGGCTGAGGGAACATCGAAGGTGATATCAAGTCAACGTGGGTGATGTGGTGAGTGGTGGCGCAGAGCGATATGGGCCGACAGGAGGGTAGGTGTCAGGAGCTGCAAAGTCCCTGACAAAAGCTTTGGGCTTAGTTTGGGCACATTTGAAACCCCTTTCTGGGATGCAGTGGCTTCTCTCCAGGGGAAAGCTTGGCCTGCCTGCTCCACCATCTAAATGTACAGTTCCATTCGCCATTCTTTTGGATGCAAATCTCACACTGGCCCTCCTTCCCAGAGAAAATGAAAAAGGACCTTATTTCCAGGGGATGTGACAGAAAAGATGTGGTTTCTACTCTTGTAAGTCTTGCTTGAATCTCTCCTTTCTTCCTTGTAGGCTGAGGGGTGGTGAGAATGGGTAGAAACATTGGCAGCAGACAGTCAGCCCTTCTGGGGCGAGGGGGTTGATATTGCAGTTGTAGACCCCACAGGGAAGACTGGGCACCTGCACTGAACCTTTCCTAGGATAGATACACAGGCCTGCTGGTATGGCTGAAGCTCAAGTCAGCCTCTGTTCTGTATGCCAGCATCCGTAGTCTAAGTTACATTTGCTACTTAGATGAGGAGTTCATCTTCGATTATTGCCTAAGCTCCACAGAAGTAAAAATATTTCCTCCTTGGAAAGAAAAGGCTTATAAAAATATGCCCTTGCTTAGGCAGCATATGTTCTTTGGTCAAAATAAAATGGAGTAGATCCCTTTAATTCAATGCAAGGGTTTCAGATATCATTGTGTGTGTGTGTGTGCACATTAGACTTCGTATTAAACCTATTTGGACATAGGGGACCCTATGTGCCTAGCACTAAGTTCAAGGCCTGGCAAAGACTGGGTGCTGATAGCCATTTGTGGACTGAGTGAGAGGTCTTGAATGTGAGGTTGAGAAGTTTGGGTTTGACATTGAAGACAATAGAAGGCCATGGCTCCAGCTGTCCTTATCCAAGAAGGTACCAACCTCTCCCAGCCAATCTCCACTATGTAGAGAAGGCAGCATTGCTCATTGGAAAGAGCATGGGCTCAGAGTCTTAATGAGTGGAGTCTGAGACCTTGCTCCACTTCTAACAGTTATGCGGCTTTTGCCAAAACACTGCATCTCTCTGAGCCTCCTTTTTATGAGGCAAGAAAAGGAAATAGAGACATCAACTTCAGAAGGTTATGGTAAAGATTTGAGTTAACATCTACCAAGTGGCGCACAGTGGGTGCTCAGCAAATGGTAATGGTCATTTTTAAAATTTTCTTCCCAGCCAAAGGATCATTCTTGTTTTGGAGACCTAAATGCCAAGGAGGAATAATAAGAACACTAATGGCTAACTTTAATGAATGCTTGCTATGGACTAGGAGGCATGTCTTTGGTTCCTACGTGTGCACAGGCTCCAAAAAATCTCTGGCTATCACTGAGGGACTAACATCTGTCTAAATTCGTGGGACTATTCCCACACTGTCTTCACAGTTGTAGTACAGGCAGGAATGGGTCCTTCAGAAAGGATCATGTGATAATGAAAACAACAACAAGAGTTGTTAACATTTGTTTAGATCTCACTTTGTGCCAGTCCCTAATTGCTTTTCATTTACTAAGCTATTATTCTTCACAACTCTAAGAGTTAGGGACTATTAGAGTCTACACTGTACAGATGAGAAAAGGGTGGAAGAAAGAAATACAGAAATTCGCCCAAGGTTACACAGCAAGTAAAGCAGGAGCCAGGATTTGAACCCAGGTTTTCTTGATTTCAGATCCTATTCTTTTAACTACTCTACATCTCCTTTGGTTATTTTATTTGTTTATATTTTAACGTGTTTATTTATTTATTTATATTTTGCTTTATTAAGGTAATTGACATAGAAGAGTGTAAGATATTTAAAGTGTACATCGCAATGATTTGATGTGTGTATATATTGTGAAAGGATTCCCCCATCTAGTTAATTAACACATCCATCACCTCGTAAATTTTTTTTTTTGTGAGAACATCTAAGTTCTACTCTCTTAGCAAATTTCAATCATACAATACAGTGTTATCAACCATCATCACCATGTTTTACATGAGATCCTCAGAACTTAGTCGTCTTATAACTGAAAGTTTGTATCTTTTTACCAACCTCCTCTCCCTATTCCCAACCCCCTCAGCTCCTGGCAACCACCTTTTTACTCTCTATTTTTATGAGTTTGATTTTTTTTTAGATTTCACATATAAGTCATACCATGCAGTATTTGTCTTTCTCTCTCTGGCTTATTTCACTTGGCATAATGCCCTCAACGTGAATCCATGCTTTTGCAAATGTCAGTATTTCCTTCTTTCTTATGGCTGAATAATATTCCATTGTATATATGTAGCATGTCTTCTTTATCCGTTCATCCACTGATGGACACTTAGGTTGTTTCCATATCTTGGCTATTGTGAAAAATGCTGCAATAGACATGGGATTGCAGATGTCTCTTTGATATCCTGTTTTCATTTCCTTTGGATACATACCCAGAAGTGGGATTGCTGGATCATATGGTAGCTTCCATACTGTTTTCCATTGTGGCTGCACCAGTTTACATTCCCACCAATAATGCACAAGGCTTTCCTTTTCTCCACACCCTCGTCAACTTTTTATTCTAATTTATTTTAACTTTTTACTGTGAAGTAATTATAGAATCTCAGAAAGTTGCAAAGATGGCACAGAGAGAGGTCCCATGTACTTTACATAAATATATTTTGCAAACCAGGAGACTGATCTTGGTGCAAAGAGCGTGCATACTTCTACGACATTTCATTGCAAGTGTAGACTTATGTAACCACCACCATGATGAAGGTACAGAGCTGTTCCATCACCATGAAGATCTCCCTCCTGCTACTCCTTTATAGTAGTACAGACTCTCCTCTCTGCCCTCACCCTCTGTCTCTATCCCTAACTCCTGGCAGCTACTAATCTGTTACCCATCTCTACAGTTTTGTCATTTTAAGGTTGTTGTATAAATGGAATCATATGTGATCTTTTGAGATTGGCTTTTTTTCCACTCAGCATGATGCTCTTGAGATCTGTCCTAGTTGTGTGGATCAATAGATCATCCCTTTTCATTCTGAGTAGTTGTAGCCAGTGCATTAAGAAAAGAAAAGAAAAGAAAAGAAAAGGCATACAGATTAGAAAGGAAGGAACAAGACTGCCTAGTTTTTCAGATGTGATAATGACTTATGTAGAAAATCCCAAGGAATCTCCAAAAAAATCTAGAATTAATATATAAGTTCAGCAAGGTCACAGGATAAGAGGTAAATATACAAAAATCAATTGTATTTCTATATACTATCATTAAACCTGTGAACACTGAAATTAAAAATACAATGCCATTCACAATCACTCCAAAAAGTATTAAATGTTTAGCTGCATATTCAGTAAAATATGCACAGAAATTGTATGCTGTGTTTACATATGGTAAGATTCAACTAGCAAAGATGTCAATTATCCTCAAATTGATAGACACAAAACACAATTTCTATCAAAATCCTAGTAAGATGTTTTTGAGGATGTAGACTAGAGTATTCTGTCTATATCTTGTCTGTAGAGAAATCTATGAAAGAATGAGAAAAAGAAGAATAAAGTTGGAGAAATCATTCTACCAGATTTCAACTTTATACAGCTGAAGTAATCAAGACTGTGTGGCACTGGCAGAAAGAGAGACACATAGATCAATGGGACAGAATAGGAAACCCAGAAATAGCCCCACATGAATACAATCGATTTTCACAAACGTGCAAAAGCAATTCAATGGAAGAAAGATATCTTTTTCAAAAAATGGTGTTGGAGCAATCAGAGATCTCTAGGCGAAGAAAAAAATGAAAAAATTAAAAAAAGAACCTTAATCAAAACCTCACGCCTTATACAAAAATTAACTCAAAATAGATCATAGATTTAACTGTAAAATGTAAAAGTATAAAACTTCTAGAAGAAAACGTAAGAAAAAACTTTCAGACCTAGGGCTAGCTGACAAGTTATTATATATGCAAAGCACGATCCATAAAAGGAAAAAGTAAATTGAACTTAATAAAAATGTAAAACTTTCACACTGCGAGAGACAAGGATAGATGAAAAGACAAATTACAGACTGGGAGAAATAGTTGCAAACCACATATCTGACAAAGGATTTATAACTAGAATGTGGTAACAACTCTTAAAACTCAACGGTAAAAAACATTCCAAATAGAAGAAAGGCATGAACAGACATTTCACTGAAGAGGATATACAGATGGCGAAGAAGCACGTGAAAAGGCCTTCAACGGCTGCAACAATTAGGGAAATGCAAATTAAGATCTCGATGAAGTTCTGCTACATGGCTATTAGAACAGCTAAAGTTAAAAGTAGTGACAATACTAAATGCTGGCAAGGATGCAGAGAAACTATCCTTTTTACATTACTGGTGAGAATGTTAAATGGTACAATCACTCTGGAAAATAGTTTGGCAGTTTCTTTTTAAAAAACTAAATATATACTGACCATACTACCCAGCAAATGCACTCTTGGACATTTATTCCAGAGAAAGAAATATTTAGCTCCAAAAACTTTTAGATGCATGTTCATAGCAGCTTTAATCACTTTTTAAGGGATTCTGTTTTTAAAAAAGACATTTTTTAAGGCTGGTTTTAGGTTCACAGCAAAATTGAGAAGAAAGTACAGAGATTTGCCATCTACCCTCTACCCCTACACACGAATAGCCTCCCCATTATCAAGATCTTTCACCAGAATGGTACGTTTGTTACAACTGATGAACCTATATCGACACGTCATTATCACCCAAAGTTCATAGTTTACGTTAAGGCTCACTCTTGGGGTTGTCCACTCCATGGGTTTGTACAAATGTATAATGACGTGTATCCATCATTACAGTATCATATAGAGTATTTTCACTGCCCCCCAAATCTTCTGTGCTCTGCCTGTTCACCTCTCCCCCAACTCCAATTCCTGGCAACCACTGATCTTTTTATCGTCTCTATAGTTTTGCCTTTTCCACAATGTCATATAGTTGAAATCGTAAAGTATGTGATCTTCTCAGATTGACTTCTTTCTCTTAGTAATATGCATTTAAGTTTCCTCCATGTCTGTTCACGGCTTGATAGCTCATTCCTTTTTAGTGTTGAATGATATTCCATTGTCTGCATGGACCACAGTTTATTTACCCATTCACCTACTGAAGGGCATCTTGGTTGCTTCCAAATTTTTGACAGTTATGATAAAGCTACTATAAACATCTGTGTGTAGATTTTTGTGGGGACGTAAGTTTTCGAGTCCTTCAGGTAAATATCAAGGAACGCAAAGGCTGGATTGTATGGTAAGAATATGTTTAGTTTTGTAAGAAACTGCCAAACTGTCTTTCAAAGTGGAGGTACCATTTTTCATTCCCACCAGCAGTGAATGAGAGTTCCTGTTGTTCCACATCTTCGCCAGGCGTTGGTGTTTTCAGTGTTGCAGATTTTGGTCATTCTAATCGGTGTGCTGTGGTATCTCATTACTGTTTTAGCCCTTCAGGTTTTTGCTATGCTCCCTGACCTGTTAGATCTATCTTACTGCTACATGGAAAGTAACTCTTTGTATTTTCCTTTGCTCAGGCAGACGTCAAATCCTTCAGTGCATGGGTAACATGGGAATCTGTAGACCCTCTTGCAAAAAGAATGAACAGCCCTACCTCTACTGCAGAAATTATCAGTCATGCTGTCTCCAGTCCTACATGAGGATAAACATTGCCGGCAGCGAGGAAAACACTGGCTGGAGCCAAGAAAACCGCTGGCCAAAAATTTCTTGAGTGCTAGTGACCACCACCCTCGTCATGCTGTCAATACCCCTCATTAAAATTCATGCACCTCCACCTTTGTCTGTCTTTCATCCATTGGAAATCATTGTGAGAGTCTGGGTTTTGCATGCTGAGATATCTGTCCCCTTCTGGATCCAGCCCTGTGAGAGAGAAGGCCAGAAAACTTGAGTGATAAGAAGAGAGAGTCTGGACAAACCAGGGAAAATGGGGAGAGGTACTTGAATTCACTGAGGGAGCGCTGAAGGGTTTAGGCAGAGCTTTTGCTTAATCTGTGCTATATAACGCTCAGAGGGGGACAAGAGCTAGTGGGATGGATGCATAGGACAGTGGATGGAAGTCTTGTAGACAAATATATCTTACTGCATGGAAGAACTTCCCAACCAGCCGTTATAATGTAGAATAGATTGTCTCATCAAGGTTTCAAGTTGTGAGGCTGGAGATCTGTTTGGTGATTTTTTTTTTTTGAGGAAGATTAGCCCTGAGCTAACATCTGCCACCGATCCTCCTCTTTTCGCTGAGGAAGACTGGCCCTGAGCTAATATCTGTGCCCATCTTCCTCTACTTTATATGTGGGATGCCTGCCACAGCCTGGCTTGACAAACAGTGCATCGGTCCACGCCTGGAATGTGAACCAGTGAACCCTGGGCCGCCAAAGCAGAACGTGTGAACTTAACCACTGTGCCACTGGGCTGGTCCCTGTTTGGTGATTATTGTGGAAGGAATTTAAACATTGGATGCTGTTGTTCTTTTTGATGATTGTTAAGGTCTTTTAGTTCCTGAAAATCTGGGAGGCTTGTGCCCCCAATTACAACCCACTCTAGCTTTTCAAGGTAAAATCCTAATTTTACTTTTTATGTTTACCTCCACTAATATCTTACTTCTTTCTCCATCTTTAGTTGCAAATTTTGTCAAAAGGAGAGTGGCTATACTTGCCAGTTATCTTCATTTCCCTGCCTTTCCTCAACGCGTTACAGTCTGCTGTTGTGCTGTTGAACTGGCCCTGGCCGAGTTCACCAGTGGACCTCCTTTTTGAAAGTTTCATGGCTGTTGCTCAACTTATATCTCACTCTGCCTCTTGGTAGCATTTCCAACCACGGTTCACTTCCTCCTTGAAAACCTTAACTTGGTTTGCTTCTGTGTCTTCACTCTTTCTTTCTTCTCCTCCAACTTTTGGGCCGCTCCTCCTCCATTATCTTTTGGAGTTCCTCTTCTGTCATTCCTTTGAGGCTTCTCTTCTCTGTGCAAATAAAAACTCTCCACATTCCTAGGAAAAGGCTGACAGTTCTATAGCCATGATGATAAGCAAATACCTTGAAAGGATTTAAACCTTTCTCATGGATCAGTGACAACTTGCTTCAGTGAACACACTTCTGAAAGCCAAATTCTCGGTGACAGAATTATGCTTTGAAAGTCAGCCAATCAGTGCTGGATTCACTTCGGTGCACACACGTCTAAGTTGTCTTCAACCTATCCCCACATCGCTTCCCAACACCACTCCCCCCAAATGCTTCCCCCAAGCATTATATAAGTTCAGCACTTTGTTCTGCTTATTGAGCCTATGCCTGACCAGCATGGCTCTGTTTTCCTTAAGCAATCATTCAGCATTTTGGATTCACACATTGAGTGGGTTTCATCCTTTCACAATAATCTTCTCTTCTCCTTCCTTCTGTGCTGCCACCCGTCCTCTCACAACAACAAAGCTTATGATCTGGACCTCTATTTCTGGCAGAACGATGGTCTAAGCATGCAGATTAACCCTCCCATTGAAAATATATAAAACAACATTAAAATATACAAAAAAGCTTCTTAAGCATCCATGACCTTGCAAAAGAGTAAAGAATATTGAGTTCAAGAGAAACCACGTGCTTTTCTGGAGGCAGGAACTGAAGCTGGCTGTTGTCTTAGAAGCATTTGCTGAATCAGGTGGACCTGAGATTTGATTTCCATGGCTTTGGTCAGGGTGGGGGTAGGCAGGGGAGAGGAGACAGTGCCTAGGGACTGAAAAAATGTGAGTCTAAGAGGAGACCTCTACATAAATTTCAGTCCTGAAAGTGTTATATCTGCTGTGTAAGGAGAAAGCAGATACAGCATTCTTTATCCTTCACCAGATGTTTTGAAGGAGAATTGCCTGGTCGTGAACCTTGGTGCTCCGTATATGGAGAAAAATCACCAGGAATTTACAATTTCAAGCTGGCTCTCACATAGTCTTTTAGCTAAACTCACAGTAAGTATATGGATGATCTGAAAAAAGATCAAGGTGATGATTTAGCCTAAAGTTGTCGTAAACTAGTAGCGCCAAAGATGTCTGACAGAAGCAAGAGAAGGAGGGAGACTTTAAGTCCAGGCTAAACTAAACTACTCAGATAAAGCTCCAAGGGAAATGCACAGAGCAGAGACCCAAATCACAAAGCACACAAGGAAGCAAGGCGCCACATGAATTAAGGCCAGCAGAAATGACAGACCAGAGATGCAGACTTTCAAAGATTTCAAATGTTAGAAGTATTAGTAATAATAATTTTAATAACAATTTGAAAAAAAGAAATTCATGAGATTTGAATTTTCCATCATCTATTGGGTATTAGCTGATCCCTCTGAAGAAGCCCCTCAACGTTAGGTAGAAACGGTATGTTCGAAACTGAGGCTGAAGAGATCTGGAAAGCATAAAGAACCTGCAGAAGCAGGTGGCTCAGATGCTGCTCCGTTGTCTCTCCATCACACACTAATGGTGTCATCAGGAATTCCCATGGTTAGCTAACAAAGGGTGAAAGAGCAAGGCCAGGTTTGTGGAGCAGTTTACACGATATGCTAGCGCAGACAAGAGTGCTGCATACAGCCTGATTTAGAGATGCCCTGAAATTAGACAGTGAGTAAGGAAAATCCGTTCAGTAGAAGGAGGGATGGTCTAAGATATGGATCTATAGTAATTCATGGACAGCGATGGGTTGACTGGCCAGTTGGTCAGGTTTTCAGAAAGAGCAAGACTTGTAACAATGAGGTGTGCAGTAGAATTATGTGGATGGACCTCTCTGGAAGAGGACAAGTTGTGAAGATATTTTTATGCCACTAAAGGGAGACAAATAAAACTCTCAGCAACCAGGTGGACAAAATGAACCATCTTTTCACCCAAAATTAAGAGGCCATCCCTACCCTTGGATGTTCGTGTGTGAGCAAGGCTTGGTCAAGGAAATCAGCCACAGAAGCCAGTCTTTCAAGAGCTTCCATTCCAAACTTGAAGTAATTGGGGCAAAAAGGAGTCTTCGTAGCTCACACCTGAGCCAGCCTGTTGCCTACAGTGAGCAATAATACAGTTGGCGCTCCATATCCGCAGGTTCCGCATCCACGAAGTCAACCAATCGGGGACACGGAGGGACAACTAACGGACTTAAACGTCCACGGATTTTGGTATCCGTGGGGGTCCTGGAATCAGTCTCCTCCGCGGATACTGAGGAACGACTGTATGTGGCTTTAGGACCAAAGTTCACTAGTAGTCAATGGATGCTTTCACCGGAGGTGTCTGTTACAAAGAAGGCTTTCAGTGTCCTACAAGTTACTGTTATGAATGCAGGAATTTAGAATTTTTATTTATTTATTTTTTTGAATTATGATGAACTCTAATTTATTTATTTATTTATTTTTTCTGAGTTTTTAAAAATTGAGGTAACATTGTTTTGTAACATTATATACATTTCAGGTGAACACCATTATATTTCAGTTCCTGTGTTGACTACATCATGTTCACCACCCAAACACTAATTACCATCCATCATCACATATATGTGCCCTACCACCTGTTTGACCCTCCTCCCTCTCCTCTTCTCCCCTGGTAGTGACCATTTATACTGTCATCAAGGCACATCCCTTTCCGAAACAGTTGTTGAGAAGACAGAAGGACAAATGGAAAGCTAAGCGTTAGAATACTTAACTAAGCAATTAAGCTGTGTATAGGTCACCAGCAAACAGAGGACACTAGAAATGGGTTAAAACTTGTCGTGGAAATAATTTGAAATTTCAAGAAAAGCACTGAGGTGTTTACCACTGGAAGTAGTGGAAATTTTTGGACTTCCTTATACAGCTATGTTTCTCTAGAATTACAGATCGATGGAGGGCAGGAGTGGGTCACTGGGGTATTTTCAGTGCTTTGTCTATATGATTTAGTCCATCACTCTAAGGACAGGGGTGAGACACAGCCGAGAGGAAGTCAAGAACTTTGATGGACTTCTGTGTTAGGGGTCAGAGTTCCCACTTCCGTGGCATAATTTTCATCTTCTTTGTTCGTGATGTCTATGTCAAATTTGACTGTAGTGGGCACTACTGTTACATAGTACTCAATAAAATTTGAAGGTGTAGTGATGGGAATTTTCTTGTTAATGGCCACTTGCTTGTTGTCTTTCTTGACTGAAACACAGCAGGCTTGATGCTTTTTACAGGTTGATTTGACCACTTCATCAGCTTTGCAGACTTTCCTGCAGTGTCCCCGCTTGTGCCAGCATCTTTTTCCACCCCTATAGGCTGAATGATAAAAGGAAAGACCACTGATTTTAGGTTACTGATGCTCTCAATTTTATAAGCATGACTGTGTATTTGACATCCCATAACAACTTCATGGGTTATAACTACACTATGGCTGTCAGGCTCCCAGCTCAGGCCTGGTAAATACCATGTTTCTAAAAATATCTGTCCCCTACCTCCTATCTGCCAATTTTTTAACTTTTCTGAGAGTAAGATGAACGTTACCATAAATGAAAAGAAACTTGCTAGTCACAAGGAATTGGAGCTAGTTATAATGAAGCTACCAGGGCCTGTGGGAAGCTACCCACACGAAGAGTGTTCGTCTTGTTGTCACTGTGATTATTTGCATTGTTTGTAGCCCATGTGGTTAAATTCCTTTGAATACATCCTATTGCAAAATATACGTTCAAATGAGTATATACAATATACCTGTGCGGTTTCAAGAATAATAATAAAATGAATACCCATGTACCCACATTCTGATTAAGAAATAGATTACTGGAACCTTAGAATAGTGTAGGCATTCCTAGGTGAGATGCTTTGCTTGCTCAGGTGTTAGGCCAGTGCTTCTTAAACTTCATAATGTGTGTATGAATCACACAGAGGTCTTCTTAAAATGCAGATTCTGATTCAGCTGGTGGGGCAGGGTCTCAGTTTCCGCATTCCTAACATTCCTCTACGTGAGGCCAGTACTGCTAGTCCACGGACTACATTTTATATGGCAAGTTTTCGGGGTACAAAAAACCTCAGTAGCTTCTATGTGTTTAATATTATACCTTCTATGTTTACCAAACAGATGCCATAAACTTAGAATTAAAAATCTCATGTATTTGGAAATTAAATAATATGGTGAAAAATAAAACAAGTTGGAAGAGTAGTAATAAAGTCAGAAATAATGAAGTTGGAAGTAATGAAGTCAGAAAATTTATAGAAAGACTGTTTAGAAAAAAGAGGAAAATAAAAATAATATCCACAGTGAAATGGTGAAATGAAGACACAAGGCGTATTAAAAATAACAAGGGAATTATCAACAACTATACACTAATAAAATTGAAAACCTAGATGAAATGGGTAAATTCTTAAATATATTCCAGTTAAGGAGTTGAAATAGCATTGAAAAACTTCTTCTTCCAAAAAGCTTCAGCCCTGGATGATTTTTAAAATTTTGGTAAAATATTTATAACAAAATTTACCATCTTAACCATTTTTAGGTGAACAGTTCAGGAGAATTATGTACATTCATAGGGTTATGCTGACCATCACCACCATCCATCCACAGAACTCTTTTCATTGCAACCCTGAAACTCTGTACCCATTAAAAAATAACCCCTCCTCCCCAACTCCTGTGGTAACTACCATTCTACTTTCCTTTTCTATGAATCTGACTACTCTAAGTACCTCATATGAGTGGAATCATACAATATTTGTCCTTTTGTGACTGGCTTATCTCACTTAGCATCATGTCTTCAAAGTTTATCCGCATTGTAGCATGTGTCAGAATTTCCTTCCTTTTTAAGGTTGACTAATGTTCCATTGCATGTATATGCCACATTTTGTTTGTCCAGTCATCTGTCAACGGACATTTGAGTTTCTTCCACCTTTCGGCTATTGTGAATAGTACTGCTACCCTAGACGATTTTAAAGGCGAGTTCCATTAATTTCACAGACGATCCAAATACTATCTTACATAAAATGTTGCAGAAAATAGGGGGTGGGGCGGGGGGAAAGAGGAAAGCTGCCTGCATCATTTTATGAGGCTAGTATAATCTTGATTCTAAAACCAGAAAATTATAGGCCCATTTTATTTATGAATATAGATTCAAAAATATCCTAAATAGGGACCAGCTCGGTGGCATAGCAGACCTATGCACTGTTTAACAAGCCATGCTGTGGTAGGTCCCGCATACAAAGGGGAGGAAGAAGTGCACGGATGTCAGCTCAGGGCCCACCTTCCTCAAAAAAAAAATCTGAAATAAAGTATTAGCCAACAGAATTCAACAGGGTATTAAAATACACCACGATCAGGTAGGGTTTAACTCCAAATGCAAAATACCATCCAATATTAGAAAAGCTATCAAAGAAATTCACCACCTTTACAGAGTTAAGGAGAAAAGTAATAGATTTGTCTTATTTGATGCAGAAAAATGATGAAATTTACTTATGAAACTTATGATGAAAACCTTAGGCAAAGCAGGAAAAGAGAGAATTTCCTTAATTTGGTGAAGGCTATGTATCAAATTCTAGAGCTAACATTATCTAATGGGGAAACTAACTCCCACTGAGGTCAGGAAAACAAAGATACTATCTATTATTGCTGTTATTTAAAATAAGAGTGGCAGATCTGGCCAAAGCTTAAAGGAAGAAAAACAAAACAAATGTACAAAGATTGGAAGGAAAGAGATAAAATTGTCACTCATTCTAGCAGTCATGATTATAACATAAAAAGGAACCAACAAATTATTATAATTAGTGAGTTCAGTAATTATGTCAGATGAAATATTAACTTACAAGAATCAATAGCACTTCTCTATACAACAACTAACTAGAAAATAAAATACATAGCATAGCTATGAAGCATCTTGTTTTAAACGAAGAATCCTCCAGACCTCTATGGGATACATTTTAAAACTTGAAGAGGAAGATGTGATCTTGGATGGAATGACTTAGTTCTTATAAAGATTCACTTTCCTTTAAATTAATCCATAAATTTAATGCAATTCTAATCAAAATCCCAGTGGGATTTTTTTGAGACTTGATTATTTTACTTTAAAATTTATAATGAAAAATAAAAGCCACTGATAGCCAAGATTACTTAAAAAAATCAAGACAAAAGTTTGCCTTTCTAGAGCCTGACAGACTATAAAGCCATGGTGTACAAAAACATACAGTATTGTCACAAGAACAATAGACCAACAGAACAGAATAGACAGCTGAAATAGATCCGCGCTTAAGTGGGCAACTTAATATGCAATAACAATGGCGCCATGAGTCAATGGAGAAAGCATAAATTATTTAGCATGCTGCATTGGGAAAATTGGCTCACTCCGTGAGAAAAATAAGAGGGATTTACACATTCTATCTGGTGTCTTAAAGATCTACATGTGAAAGGCAAAGCTGAAAAGTTGTTAGAAAATAATGTCAGAGATTCCCTTTGAGACATAAGAATGGGGAAGAACTTCTTTCACAAAATCGCCAAGCACAACTCACAAGGCAAAAAATTGTTGAATTTGATAAGATCAGAATTAAGAATTTCTGTTCAGTGAAAGACACACCATGGACAAAGTTCATAAACAGAGAGATGACAGATTAGGGGGAAATATACCCGGTGACTAAAGCTGACTGGGGAATAATATCAAAAATAGATAAAGAACTCCTGCATATCAGCAAGGAAGCATCACTTGCCCAGTAGAAACAATGGGCAAAGGATATCTATTGGCAGTTAACAGAAGTGGAGTCACTTGTTTTTTCACTCAACAAATGTTTATTTGAGGCACTGTTCAAGATGCAAGAGGATACATCCATTAACAAAATAAGCCAAACTTCCTACTCTCATGGAGATTTCAGTCTTTTCAGGAGGCAATAAACGAGACAGTAAGAGAAGAAAGTAAAACATTTTTTTATGTTAGATACAGATAGATACAAATGATGAGCATTATGGAGAGTAGTGAAGCAGGGATGCGGGTAGGAAGTGTGTGATTAGAAGGGAAGTAGTAAAAGACCTCACTGAGAAGGAAGTGAGAGAGTGAGCTACCAGACTAACTGGGGGAAGAGTGTGCTAGGCAGAGGAGCAGCAAGTACAAAGGCCCAGAGGCACGATCTATTCCACCCAAAAAAAAGGTGGCTATGATGACTGTAGAATAAATTAGGTAGAGAGGAATTGGAGAAATATAATGGAGGTTGAGATCACTTAGGGTCTTGCAGGTCATTGAAAGGAAGCCATTCATATATTTTGATCACAGGATAAGAGATGCAAATTAAAGCAACAATGTGATATTACTTTATACTGATCTGACTGGTAAAAAATAATGCTGAGTGTTGAAGGGATTAGGGAGATGTGGTGACCTCCTGCACTGTTGGTGAGAGGTATGCAGATTTCCCTCTCCCTATAAATATAACTGATTCTTATTCTTCTTTCTTAAATGTTAGGGTTGTCCAAGATAAAACATGAAGACTATGCTTCTTTCATCGTCTCAACTACTCCTTCCAAGGGATGCCTCCAAATGTATGTCTCTTACCAGAACACTCAGACTTGAAACCCCAGAACATGGAATATTCCTTCACTCTCCACGTGCTCTTTGTTTCCATGATTCATGGATTGCTTTTACCAAAGCTTTCACATCTGTCTCTTTCCTAGTCTCAACACCCTCAACAGAGCTCAAAGCAGACACGATTGGCCCCATGTGGATCGTACAGAATTGTCCCTGATTGCCTCTGGAATTGCAACTGGAGAATTACTCAAAACCCTGAAAGCCAGCAATTTCTACCAGCAGAGTCCTAAAAGGCATATATGAGGGAGGAATTCATGGAGTAAAATATTTTACACCTACCTGTAACCTGGTCATTTGACTTGAAGGAATCTATTCTATGTAAATCCTCGTCCAAATATGTGAACACACTTGTACAAGTATGTTCACTGATGTGCTGTTAGAAAAGTAGGATATTCCCAAATGACCGTACGTAAATTATGGCTTATCCTACAGTGGAATTTTACAACTTTACAAAGAATGATGCAGATCTTTAGGTGGTGACATAGAAAGATGATCACAAAACATTATTAAGTGAAAGAAGAATGCTGTATAACTATGTATATAGTGTGCTTGCTTTTCTATAAAACAGAAATATTTAGATTCATTTTTATATGACTTTGTTCATACGTTGAAATATACCTTGACATATATAGAACAAAAGAGAGAGCAGGGTATTTTGAATAAGAAACTATTCCGGTCCTCTTCGGTAGCAATTTCAAAGTTCTGGCCATGACTTTAAACATACTTAAAAAAAGCAATGGTTATCAAAAGCCTACCTAGACTTTCCTTGTAGAAAGGAGAAAAAAGGTCAGTTCTATTTTTCACATGACAGCTCTGCAGATATTTTCTGACCTGTTCACCAAACTCAAGATTATGAGGAAAAAAACCCCAAAGGATCTCATTTAAAGCTGTAATAGGACTCTTAGGGCCAAGAAAACATAAGAAAGTGGGCTTTGGGAATCATTTTCAAGAGCTGGCACAAGCTGGAAAGAGAACTGAAGTGAGTCAAGCTTTCCTCTGGTTCTTTAGGTGGCAGCTTGGAATATAGACGAAGGACAGCTCTGGATGTTGGGGTCACCCTGTCTATTGTCCTTACGAGACTTATCCTACACTTAGTTTCTACCTCTGCCAGGGACATGGTCCCAATGTAGGGGCCACAGGGCTACTCAAGATGGGGAGTTTAGCGACAACTGGAATTTCCATGGGCCACAGCCCATTCTATCTCCATTTTTGCAGCTTCCCTGGGTTCTGATTACCTGGGATCACTTGTGGTAGGAATACAAGGGCAGCAAGAGCCAGGATCAGGAGTTTCATGGTCCTTGGGAAGTAGGTGGCAGTGAATCCAGGAGTCCAGAACACTTTGTGCAGTGTGAATATCAACTACAGTTTTATTGGCCTCTCTAGGGTGGGGGCAGAGGGATGAGGCACTGAACTGGACAGAAATGTAAAAGCTAATCCATGCAGAACATCAGTCTATTGGCTGGTGAATCAAATGAGCATCTGATACACAGGCATCAGGAGGGCACACAGAGCATTATAAGTCACAGGCTTTTAGGAAGGGACTGCAGTTATGGAGAGGGAGGTCTTACACACTAGGACATCTTTCCTGGCTTACTCAGGCCTCTCACTGAGGTCCTGTCTTCTTTGCTCACAGTCCCTCTGACTCTAGCATAAGCTTACTTTTGGACTATTTACTTGTGTGTCTAAACCCACTGGAGTATGAGATTCCCGAGAGTAATGATCACATCTCTCATTTTTGAATCCCAAGACACAAAGCACGTTCTCAGCGAAAATTTGTGGAAATAAAAGGTAATGAACACATATCTATCTATAGTCCAAATCCCTCACTTACACATGTACCCCCCAGGGGAAGTGACTTGCCCAAAATATTAGAGCTGGCTTGGGGCAGAATTTGAGGGAGATAATTTATAATAGGACTGAAAGGGGGGTGTTAACTCAGAAATGCTCTCCACTCAAGGCAGCTCTGCAGTAACTTGGGATGCTACTTTTGACAAGGGCACCCTGGGGACAGTTGGAGGTCTGGGAGTCATCTGTGAAGGCCTTGACATTCAGATCTGCCTTTGGGATGCAGAACCCCCATGTGACCCCTGGAGTCAGCCTAGTCCTGCCTTGTTTTAGCTCCATATTCACCCTGTATCAACTCTTACTTCATCTTGTTTGCTTGGGGCTATATGTCCCTGTAAAGCTCTAGAGGAAGTTGCTCATTTCCCCTTCTGGGATAGATGACCATACCTGCGAGAACAGTCTGTAGGAATTAGCAGGGCTGTCACGTGGATGAGAAAATTGTTCTCTTCTGGATGGCCCCATGTGGAGTGCCCAAGATGGTGATAGTCTATTTCCAAATTAATTTTAGGTTAGTACTTTCTAACAGGCTGAGCTCTGTTACTAGGACATGACTGCTCAGAGAAGTAGAGGCTATTTTGTAACTGACTTTGTCATACTGAGGCTGTGACGGAATATGGGGAATTTCTACATGGGATAAAGAGTAGCGTTTCTGGTTCCACTGAAGCGTGAAAATCTACATTTGTAATTTTATGAACGGTGTCTTCCCATGCCCTAGTGATGAGAGAGATTCCTGACCCTTTCTAAAGGGAAGAATTTGAGAAAAATAATTTTTTGTCATGCTATAGAAAAGTAGGAACATTGGATGATTCCACTCCAATTCATAGATCCTGTCTGAGATGGTGGTGGCGGGAAGGGAGGAGCGTAATTTCTAAAAAAACGCGTCCTGAAGGGGAAGAGCCCATTACAGGGGAGGAGGTAAGTGGACGCTGTCCATGGTATCACAGTGAGTCCATGGCCCTGTGCCCACATTCACCCATTCTTGTTAAGGGATAAACTGAGGTCCTATCCATCAACAAATATACCTGGAGGATATTACTTAGTTGTTTTTCACCATCTATTGGACTTTCATTTTGCTGAAAGCTGGTCATCTTATTTTTTTAGCAGCTTTATTGAAATATAATTAACAACAAGTTGTGCATAAAGAATGCAACTTGACAATTTTGACATGTTTACTCATGAAAACTTCACCACAATCAAGACAATTTACATATCTGCTACTCTTCAAAGATTCTTTTTACCTCTTTGGAATCCCTCTCTCTTGCCTCTGCCTGCCCTTTCCCTCCATCCCTAGGAAACCTCTGATCTGCTTTGTAACCATACATTAGCTTGCATTTTCCAGAATTTTATATGAATGTAATCATATAGTGTACTCTCTTTTTAAATCTGGCTTCTATAATTCACGGTAATGATTTTGAGATTTAATCTATGTTGTAACAAGTTTCAACAGTTTACTCTTTTTCACTGCTATGTAGTATTCCACTGTATGAATATACCACAGTTTATCCATTCAGACATTTGGATCATTTCTTTTTTGTTGTTGTTTGTTTTGTTTGTTTTTGTTTTGTTGTTTGTTGTTTGTTTTGTTTTGTTTAGCCCTGAACTAACGTCTGTGCCAATCTTCCTCCACTTTATATGTGGGTTGCCACCATAGCGTGGCTGACGAGTGGTGTAGGTCTACCCTTGAGATCCAAACCCGTGAACCCAGGCTACTGAAGTGGAGCATGATGAATTTAACCACTATGCCAGGGGGCTGGCCTCTGGATTGTTTCTGGTGTTGCCTGTTGCAAATAAAGATACCATGAATAGTCTTGTGCAAGTCTTTGTATGAACGTATGCTTTCTGTTCTTTTGGTTAAACATCTGGGAGTAGAATGGCTAGATAACATGGTGGGTGTCAGTTTAATTTATTGGGAAATTGCCACTCTGTTTTCCAAAGTGATTGTACCACTTTGCATTCCCACCAGCGATGGATGAGGGTTTCAGTTCCTCCACATCTTTACCAACACTCGGTATGATCTGTCTTTTTAATTTTAGCCATCATAGTGGGTGTGCAGTAGTTATCTCATGGCGATCTTGATTTGTAACTCCCTAATTACTATAATGTCGAAGTTCTTTCCACCTGTGAAGTTGTTTTGGCCATTCTAGATCCTTTGCATTTCCAGATGAATTTTAAAATCAGTTTGTCAATTTATACAAAAAATACTACTACTATTTCAATCGTGATTGCATTGAATCTATAGATCAATTTGGGGAGAACTGACATCTTAAAGATAATGAGTTTTCCGACCTGTAAACACAGTATATCTTTCCACTTACTTAGGTCTTCCTGAACTGCATTCCATAATGTTTATAGTTTTAAACAGATCTTGCATATCCTCTGTTAGATTTATCTCTAGATATTTCAAGCAGTTTTTTTTTTTGGCATTTTTATCTTTTTAAAAAAATTATTATTTTATTGTAATGATAATAGTTTGTAACATTGTGAAATTTCAGTTGTACATTATTATTTGTCAGACACCATATAAGTGTGCCCCCCTTGTGTCCACCCCCCACCCTCCTTCCCCCTGGTAACCACTAAACTGTTCTCTTTGTCCGTAAGTTTGTTTATGTTCCACAAATAAGTGAAATCATATGGTGTTTGTTTCTGTCTGCTTATTTCACTTAACATAATACTCTCAAGGTCCATGCTTGTGGTTGTGAATGGGATGATTTCGTCTTTTTTTTTAATCACTGGATAGTATTCCATTGTATATATATATACCACATCTTCTTTATCCAATCATCAGTCGATGGGCCCTTGGGTTGCTTCCACGTCTTGGCTATTGTGAATAGCACTGCAATTAACTAGGGCTGCATACACCTCTTTGTATTGTTGATTTCAAGTTCTTCGGATAAATACTCAGTAGTGGGATAGCTGGATCATATGGTATTTCTATTTTTTAATTTTTTTGAGAAATCTCCATACTGTTTTCCATAGTAGCCGCACCTGTTTGCATTCCTACCAGCAGTGTATGAGGGTCCCCTTTTCTCCATAAGCTCTCCAACAACTGTTATTTTTTGTCTTGGTGATATAGCCATTCTTATGGATGTAAGGTGACATCTCATTGTAGTTTTGATTTGCATTTCCCTGATTATTCGTGATGTTGAATATCTTTTTATGTGCCTGTTAGCCATCTTTATACCTTCTTTGGAAAAATGTCTGTTCATATCCTCTGCACATTGTTTGATTGGGCTGTTTGTTTTTCTGTTGTTCAGTTGTGTGAGTTCCTTATATATTATGGAGATTAACCCCTTGTTAGATATATGGTTTGCAAATATTTTCTCATAATTGGTGGGTTGTTTTTTTGTTTTGATCCTAGTTTCTTTTGCCTTGCAGAAGCTCTTTAGTCTGATGAAGTCCCACTTGTTTAATTTTTCTTTTGTTTCCCTTGTCTGAGAAGACATGGTATTCGAAAACATCCTTTTATGTTCAACGTCAGAGTGTACTACTTACATTAGCTTCCAGGAGTTTTATGGTTTCAGGACTTATCTTGAAGTCTTTGATCCATTTTGAGTTTATGTTTGTGTATGGCATGAGATAATGGTCTACTTTCATTCTTTTGCATGTGGCTGTCCAATTTCCCAACAGCATTTGTTGAAGAGACTGTCTTTTCTCCATTGTATAGTTTTGGCACCTCTGTTGAAGATTAGCTGTCCGTAGATGTGTGGTTTTATTTCTGGGCTTTCAATTCCGTTCCATTGATGTGTGTGCCTCTTTTTGTACTAGTACCATCCTGTTTTGATCACTATGGCTTTATAGTACATTTTGAAGTCAGGGATTGTAATGCCTCCAGTTTTGTTCTTTTTTCTCAGTATTGCTTTAGCAATTCGGGGTCTTTTGTTGCTCCATATGAATTTTAGGATTCTTTGTTCTATTTTTATGAGGAATGTCATTGGGATTCTGATAGGGATTTCATTGAAACTGTAGATTACTTTGGATAGTATGGACATTTTAACTATGTTTATTTTTCCAATCTATGTGCATGGAATCTCTTTCCATCTCATTATGTTATCGTCTATTTCTCTCAATAATGTCTTACAGTTTTCATTGTATAAGTCCTGCACCTCCTTGGTTAAATTTATTCCTAGATACTTTATTCTTTTGTTGCAATTGTAAATGGTATTGTATTCTTGAGTTCTCTTTCTGTAAGTTTGTTATCAGAGTATAGAAATGCAACTGATTTTTGTAAATTGATTTTGTAACCTACAACTTTACCTTAGTTGTTAATGATTTCTAATAGTTTTCCAATGGATTCTTTAGGGTTTTCTGAATATAAGATCAGGTTGTCTGTGAACAATGAGAATTTCACTTCCTCATTTCCTATTTGGATTCCTTTTATTACTTTCTCTTGCCTAATTGCTCTGGCCAAAACCTCCAGTACTATGTTGAATAAGAGTGGTGATAGTGGGCATCCTTGTCTTGTTCCTGTTCTCAGAGGTGTGGTGTTCAGTTTTTGCCCATTGAGTATGATGATGGCTGTGGGTTTGTCTTATAAGGCCTTTATTATGTTGAGGTAATTTCCTTCTATTCCCATTTTGTTAAGAGTTTTTTTTTTTTTTATCATAAATGGCTGTTGGATCTTGTCAAATGCTTTCTCTGCATCTATTGAGATGATCATGTGTTTTTTATTCCTCATTTTGTTAACGTGGTGTATCACATTGATTTGCAGTTGTTGAACCATCCCTGTGTCCCTGGTATAAATCCCACTTGATCATGATGTATGATCTTTTTGATGTATTGCTATATTCAGGTTGCCAATATTTTGTTGAGGATTTTTGCATCTATGTTCATCAGCGATATTGGCCTGTAGCTTTCCTTTTTTGTGATGCCCTGCCAGGTTTTGGTATCAGAGTGATGTTGGCCTCGTAGAATGTGTTAGGAAGCGTTCCATCTTCCCTAATTTTTTGGAATAGCTTGAGAAGGTTAGGTATTAAATCTTCTCTGAAAGTTTGGTAGAATTCTCCAGGGAAGCCATCTGGTCCTGGCTTTTATTTTTTGGGATGCTTTTGATTACTGTTTCAATCTCTTTACTTGTGATTGGTCTATTCAGATTATCTATTTCTTCTTGATTCAGCTTTAGGAGGTTGTAAGAGTTTAAGAATTTATCCATTTCCTCTAGATTGTCCATTTTGTTGTCATATAGCTTTTCATAGTATTCTCTTATAATCCATTGTTTTTCTGTGGTAGCCATTATTTCTCCTCTTTCATTTCTAATTTTATTTATCTGAGCTTTGTCTCTTTTTTCTTTGTAAATCTGGTTAGGCATTTCTCAATTTTGTTTATCTTCTCAAAGAACAAGCTCTTTGTTTCATTGATTCTTTCTACTGCCTTTTTTATTTCAACAGCATTTATTTCTGCTCTGATTTTTATTATTTCTCTCCTTCTACTGACTTTGGACTTTGTTGGTTCTTCTTTTTCTAATTCTGTTAGGTGTAGTTTGAGATGGCTTGTTCGGGATTTGCTTGTTGTTAAGGTGAGCCTGTATTGTGATGAATTTCCCTCTTAATATGGCTTTTGCTGCATCCCATATGAGTTGGTATGGTATTTTTTGATTTTCATTTGTTCCAGATATTTTTTGATTTCTCTTTTAATTTCTTCTATGATCTATTTGCTGTTCAATAGCATGTTGTTTAGTCTCCAGATCTTTGTCCGTTTCTCACTTTTTTTCTTGTAATTAATTTCTAGCTTTATAGCATTGTGATTGGAAAAGATGCTTGCTATTATTTCAATCTTCAGAAATTTGTTGAGGCTTGGCCTTGTTTCCCAACATATGGTCTATCCTTGAGAATGTTCCATGTGCACTTGAGAAGAATGTTTATTCCACTATTTCTGGATAGAGTGTTCTATATATGTCTATTAAGTCCAACTGGTCTAGCTTTTCATTTAATTCCACTATTTCCTTGTTGATTTCCTGTCTGGATGATCTAGCCATTGTTGTGAGTGGAGTGTTGAGGTCCCCTCCTATTATTGTGTTATTATTAATATCTCCTTTTAGGTTTGTTAATAGTTGCTTTATGTACTTTGGTGCTCCTGTGTTGGGTGTACAGATATTTATAGGTATTATTTCTTCTTGATGGAATGTCCCTTTGATCATTATATACTGCCCCTCTTTGTCTCTCTTTACCTGTCTTATCTTGAAGTCTACTTTGTCTGATATAAGTATTGTGACACCTGCTTTCTTTTGTTTGCCATTAGCTCGGAGAATCATCTTCCATCCCTTCACTCTGAGCCTGTGTTTATTGTTGGAGCTGTGTTTCCTGGAGGCAGCGTAAGATTGAACCTTGTTCTTTAATCCATCTCACCGCTCTGCATCTTTTTATTGAAGAATTCAATCCATTTATGTTTAGGGTGAATATCAACATACGAGGGTTTAATACTGTCATTTTATCACTCCTTTTCTGGTTCTCCTGCATTTCCTTTGTTTCTAGTCCTCTTGTATTTTGGCCTACCAATCAAGTTATGTAGTTTTTTATGTTGCATTTCTTTGTTTTCTCCTTATTTATTATTTGTGTCTCTGTTCTGCTTTTTTATTTAGTGGTTACCATGAGGTTTGTATTAAAAATCTTGTAAATAAGATAGTCCTTTTTCTGATGGTCTCTTATTTCCGTACTCTAAGCTGATTCAGTCCCTTTACTCTTCCCCTCCTAAGTTGTTTTTCTCACATCTCATTCCACCTTGTGTTGTGAGTTTGTGATTAAAATGACAAGATTATCTTTGTTTTTGGTATTTTCCTTCCCTTTATCTTTAATGCTATTCTTGAGTATTTGCTAACTTATTCTGATGTATAGTTACAATTTTATGATTTGTCTGCCTACTTAGCTGCTTACTCCATGCTTTGAGGAAATTTTAGCATTGGATAGATTTGAACTTGTTAATCTTTAAGTCCTTTCATCCCTGAAAATATAGTATCTTTTCTCAGTCACTACAAAGTCATGTAGAATTACTGTATAGTACATATTGTACACTATCCCACCTCCAGTTAACATCTTCAGCGTCTGAACTCTCACCTCCTTTTTATAGACAAAACTTTTGAAAGAGTAAGTCTTCTCATCTCCATTTCTTTCTTCCCTTTCTGCTCACCTTACTAAAATTTGGCTTCTATTCTCATCCTGCCACAGCCACAGCGTGGCCAAGTTACCAATGACCTTCCTAAAACCCTCATGGTTGTGTTTTATTTATAGTGTGATTTGCCTTTTGGCTCATTTAACCCCATTGCCCATTCTCTCCTTACACTCTTCAAATCTCTCTTGGCTTCTATGACTTTATTCTCTCCTTATTTTCCTCCTAGCTTTTGGGCTGCTGCTTTCAGTCATCTTGAGGGAGGGTGGGTTGGCTCTTGGTATTCCTCTGGGTTTTTCTCTTTTCTTACAATGAGCACTCACCCAGTGTTACTGCAGCTCCAGTTAAAAAAATGTCAATTTACATCAGCCAGTTTTCTAAAGCCATCCCATGAGTGACAACTTCTTCAAATTTATCTGTTGTGGTTTCAACAGCATCTTTAACAATAATGTTTTATCTGATTTATCAGGAATGTTCCATTTTGGTTGTTGATAATAAAATATACTTTTCTAAATACTAACCAGGGCATGGTTAATACGCCACTCAAAAATTATGAAAAAGAATCATAAAAATTCTAAAAATTTTATAAATCATATATTTATATGGATGTATCATTTGATACACCAGGAATATCAAAGTAGTGGAGGAAAGATGTGTGCAACAAATAAGTCTGACTATATTAATCAAAAATGAAGCTAGATCTTGACTTAATGTACACCGAAATCATTTCCAAATGGACTAAATGTTTTAAAGGAAAAAAACCAAGTGTACTAGAAGGTACACACAACTATTTTCATAATCTTTCAGTGGACAAACACTTTCCAAGTTTGAAAACCAGAACAAATTTCAAGGAAAAGATACAGAACTGACCACTTAAGTTTACATTGAAAATTTTTTTGCAAAATACCCCTAACTGTCAAAATACAAACTGCAAAGATGTGAACTTCTTAAAGATTCCAGGAGGAATTCTATAGTTCCATTTCTGATGAGCTATGTGTTTTGGAAAGTTCTACATTTATATCTCTTGCTTAAAATTCTTCTTTAAGCTATTGACTCACTTATCAAATTACATACTTATCAATTCCACCTGGATTTGTCACAATTTCTCTCCTAAATCCATCTACTTGCCCCTACCCCTGTCTTCCACATTTCAGTAAATGACATCACCATCCACATTATTACTTAAATGTTCAGAGTCATTATTGATCCTGACATTTCTCTGCCTCATCTCTTCTTACTATATCTAGTCCATTAGCTAGACTTTTATCTAGTCCCATTGTGCCTCCACCTCCAGAATAGATACCATATTCATATGCTTTTTTCCTATTGTGAATATCCTGCTCCGGCCACCTCTACTCCCTCTTAAATGGTATTTGTGTTTCCACTTTTTCCCCAACTCTAATTTATCCATTATAGTAGCAACAAGAGAGAATTTGAATAAAACCATATTCCTTACCATAGCTTGTACAATACTATATAATTTGGCTCTGTTTACCTCTTGAATCTCTTTCATGTCTCTTCTGCTCCAACCACTACAAAAAGTAGTGGTTTTTTAACCTTTGAGTAGATCAGTCTCTTTCCCACCTGGAGCAGAAATTGTCAGTGCTCACCAAATATTCAAGCACTCCTCTACATTCCTCAGCTTCTCATGTAGTTAGAATGGGGCAATTTGGGCTCTGGCCAATAGGATTCTTATATAAGTGTTGTGAGTCACTTCAAGGTCTGGCACTTAAACACATTCCATGTGTCCATCCAGTTGTCTCTTCCCATGCTGTGGTGACCTTGGGGGCCCTGGGCTCCAGATGTTATAACAAATGGGGAATGGACCACTTGATCCATCTTGGACTTTTTGTTAATGAAAAATAAAACTTTATTTGAGATTTTGGAGGTTTATTTATTACCACGATAGAGATTTTCTTGTCCTAATTAATTTAAGATTCGTTATAAGAAATAGGTTGATGCCTTAACAGAAACTTAAAATATTTGCTTTAGCTTAGCAGTCCAGGAGCAGGCAGGGAGAAAACTGTTACTGGAAGCTCAGAAGATGGTTACCTATACTATACCCCGGCAGAATACTTGGTAAAGCTGTTGCCTATAACTTGAGAGGCAAATCATGTGCCTACTGATCTTGTAGCTCTAGGGGAAAAGTATGGAGAATGAACACATGTTCTGGTGTACGCTGGTTGACAGTGGTTGTGTTTGGCATGGTATTCCAAGAAAGAGATGACTTCAAGAAAGAACTGGCCAGTTTGCAAATAGAAATGATCTGGAATAGAGGGAGTCTAGAAATTGAGGGCCTTGCATGGTTAGAAAACCAGACTCATCCTAGATCCCAAATAATAAGAGACAGGCTTGAAAAAGGCATTGAGCAACTGAATCTCAGTAAAATATTTCAGTTGGGATAAAGTGACTGAGAGAAAAGTTGACATTAGTGATGTGGACTTCCAATATAAAGCTGAGAACCTCAAGGTAGCTGCCATTCATGAGAAAAAGAGAGAGAGAGAACAGCACAAAGAAGCACAAAAATAATTTGAGGTAAGTAATGAAGTGGGAAGGAACATTGGGTTTGTGTAGTTGGAACTGACTGGAAGCAAATTGATTGGGACCCTACTAAGTCTTCTAAGGTAAGGTAACAGATTGTCAAAGAAACCACTAACCCTAGGCAACAAGTCTCTGCCTGAGTTGTAAAACAATCTTTGGTTCTCCAATCTTTCACGAAGGAAGGCAGGCTTCAAAGGCAAGTTCCCAAACTCCAATTTCAGATATGGCCAGGAAGAATTATGTATAAGGAAGAAGTTCTTTATAGGGGATGTATTTGGGGGTTACAGAGAATAAAGGGTAAGGTCTCAGACAACGGAATCAGGGCTTCAGCAAGGACTCTCCCCTAAGCACAGGGTAAGAGCTTCACAATTTGGGCCTAATAGCATTTCAGCACTGCTGTGGACCAATGGCTGCTGGTCTTTTCTAAATGAGAATGTTTATTATAGTTATTTTATTCCTGATCTAGCATTTTATATGATGTGGATCGGCAGATAACTGGTCCTTTTAGTTCACAGGTTGTCAGATTGAGGAGACCCACATCTGGACCTGATGATGAGGGCCATGAGTCACTCAGGAATGCTGGGCTTTGAGCTGGATTGGATTTTGAATTGTATCTCATGGGAAGGAATTGAGCGTGTTTCATATGCAGGAAGAAGAGATTAAGAGAATGTGACCATTTCAGACCATGGTAGAGTCTGTTAGGGCTCACCAAACATGCATGTGTTTCTCCTTTATTTTCTAGCCTTTCTTGCAGCTAGAATGGTGTCACGTGACTGGGCTCTGGCCAATGGGAATAGGTAGAGAAATGATGTAAGTCTTCCTGCCTTGGCTTTTAAGGACATTTTACATAAATATCCATCCCGTTTTTCTTTTCTGTCATAATTTTAGATGCCACGTGTTTCAGATGTTGTAACTAACTACAAGATTGAGAAGGTCTGAGTGATGCACATTGGGCTTTGTATAAGCAAAAATAAGTTGTTATTGTTAAGCCACTGAGGTTTCAGGATTTGTTTGCCAATGCAATATAGTCTATACTATCCTGTATACCACTTATTACATATTCTTTGTATCCTCTTCTCAGAACATCTTTCCTATGATTTTTTTCATGGCTATTTGCTTCATGCTTTAGCTTGAATGTCATATTCTCAGAAGGGATTTCTCTGAATACTGCATCTAAAGTAGGCACTCATTCAAGTTGTTATTTGGTCTGAGTCTCTTTCTTGTTTTATTTATAGCAGCACTCACAAATTATTTATTTTCTTCCTTGTTTATTTTACATTTTCTTTGCTAGACAATAAGCTTCATCAGACCAGGCAACAAGCCTGTAATCTTTAACATTGTTGCTCCAGTGTCAGCCGGAAGGTCTTTCAATATAATAGGTACTTAGAAATATTTGTTGGGGCTGGCCCGGTGGCTGAGGGGTTAAGTTCCTGCACTCTGGTTTCAGAGGCCCAGGTTTTCACTGGTTTGGGTCCTGGGCGTGGACATGGCATGGCTCATCAGGCAATCCTGAGGCGGTGCCCCACATAGCACAACCATAAGGACCACAACTACAATATACAATATACAACTATGTGCTGGGGGCTTTGGAGAGAAGAAGAAAAAAAAGATTGGCAAAAGATGTTAGCTCAGGGCCAATCTTAAAAAAAAAGAAAATGCTTGTTGAATAACTCAATGAAATTAACCCTTTTTGGCCTCAGTTTTCTCATCTATAAAATATGGCAGTACTAGTCTCTACGTCACAGGATTATTTTTGAGTGCAGCTATGTTTGAGTAATGATTTCTTCTTAGAATTCAAATTTAATTCTTATTGTTAAATTCCCAAGAAAGTAGGTAGAGCTTTTGATATTCTAACATCTGAAGTTTGGAGAGAATCATATCAGTAAGAAGTTCATACTTATTTAGTAACAAAAACTGGTTGAACGGGGGTTACTGGGCTAGGATCTTTCTGCCAGACTGTGGCCAGTACTCCTGGGCTTAACCTCACTTGCTGTTATAAGCTCTTTCTATTTCAGGACAAGATTTTCTTACAAGTTCCCATAATGTGAGATGATTACACATTCAAACCATGAAAAGAAGTTCAAGGCTTCTCCCCTTGTTGAGTCTCCAAGAGGATGGAAATGTACAAAGATCAAAACCAATTTGGAGTCCTTGAGGGCTCCTAAGGGGTTCTTGGCAATGGACCTTTTAATGGAGGTAACAAAAAGGTATAAAATGGAACTGATATTGACCTCTCTCCTCCCTATGGTGCTTATGCTGGAACATTTATTTGAGCTTTTTTTTTGTTCTTTTCTGGGTTCTCCTCCCCTAATGCACATCCCCTCAGGAAGTCATGTGTTTATCATGCAGAGTTCAGCTACCTCCTATATAGGCCCTTGGATTGCCAAATATGATCTGAGCTTGAGTCAAGAAAATAAGACCAGTAAACCTGCAAATCAACAAGTCTAGTCTTTAAGCAAAGGAGGCAGGATAGCTTGCCTCTGGCCCAGTCCCATTCTAGGGCAGGACGTCAGACAGACGTCTGTTTATTTATTTATTTAGAGAAGTGTTTATTTTTTTTAATTGAATATACTTGACATATAATATTGTGCTGTTGATCTGATACATTTATATATTGTAATGTGATGGCCATTGTAGCGATAGTTAGGACCTCTATCATGTCACATAATTATCATTTCCTTTTTGCAGTAGGAATAAAGATTTAGTCTCTTATCAGGTTTGATGATTATAATACAATATCATTGTCTATATTCACTAAACTGTGCATTAGATCTTCAGGACTGATTTGTCGACTAGTTGCAAGTTTGTACTCTTAAACAATATTTCTCCTATTCCCCCACCTCCCAGCCTCTGGTAATCACCATTTCATTCTCTGTTTTTACAAGTTTGGTTTTTTTTAGATTCCACATATAGGTGATATCATACAGTATTTGTCTTTCTCTATCTGACTTATCTCACTTAGCATAATGTCCTCAAGGTCCATCCATGTTGTCACAAATGGGAGGATTTCCTTCTTTCTCATGGCTGAATAATATTCCACCATATCTGTGTACTACATCTTCTTTATCCATTCATCCATTGATGGACACTTAGGTTGTTTCCATATCTTGGCTATTGCAAAAAGTGCTGCAATAAACATGGGAGTGCACATAGCTCTTCAACCTCCTGTTTTCTTTTCCTTTGGGTATATACCCAGAAGTGAAATTGTTGAATCACATGTAGTTCTATTTTTAACTTTTTGAGGACCCTCCATACTGTTTTCCATAGTGCCTGAACCAATTTACAATCCCACTAACAGTGAACAAGTGTTCCCTTTCTCCACATCCTCAACAATCTTCGTTATATCTTGTGTTTTTGATGACAGCCATTCTAACAGGTGTGAGGTGATATCTCATTGTGGTTTTGATTTGCATTTCCTTGGTGATTAGTGAAGTTGAGCACTTTTTCATGTACCTATTGGTCATTTGTATATCTTCTTTGGAAAAATGTCTACTCAAATTCTTTGCCCATTTCTTAATTGAATTATATTATTATATTTGATATTGAATTGTATGCGCTCCTTATATATTTTGGATATTAACCCCATAGTAGATACATACTTTGCAAATATTTTCTCCCATTCTGTAAGTTGACTTTTCATTTTGTTGATTATTTCTTTTGCTGTGCAGAACTTTTTAGTTTGATGTAGTTCCTATTTGTGGGTTTTTGCATTTGTTGCTTGTGCTTTGGGTGTCATATCCAAAAAATCATTGCCAAGACCAACTTCAAGGGGATTTTTCCTTAGGTTTTCTTCTGGGAGTTTTACAGTTTCAGGTCTTATATTTAACTCTTTGATTCATTTTGAGTTAATTTTTGTGAGTGGTGTGAGATAGGGGTCCAGTTTTGTTTTTCTGCATCTGTTTATCCATTTGTTGAAGAGACTATCCTTTCCTCACTGGGTATTCTTTGCTCCCTTGTCAAACCTTAGTTGACTGTATATGTGGAAGTTTAATTTTGGGCTCTCTATTCCGTTCTATTGATCTATATTAGACAGAAGTTTAGAATCAAAGGTGAGTTCATCACTAATAACTTCATTAATATCATCATCACAATATCATCACTTCATAACTTCACTAATCATTAAGGAACGTTTTATAAAGAAAAGTTGGTGTCCTGGTAGCTATTGGCCAAAAAAATCAAGGAATTACTTATGTTGCACCAGAAGACAAGCATAAAACAAGAAATTGCCCAGAGACTTCCTAGACTTCTTTTGGGGAAGGCAGAGGCCCATATGGAGAGAATAATGCCACCGACATGGGACACTAGCAAAGCAGGTGCAAAAGAAATGAGAAAATGTTTTTCTTGGGTGAAATAATTTGATACTTGATGTTTCAAAAAATTCTTTGAGGAAATTTTCATGGGAAACTCTGGAAGACTTCTGAATTTCCTTCAAACTGTTAATTTTATCATTGTTTTGTTTGGAATTATATACTGGTAGAGGTGGGCAACCATGACATTTTCAGTGCTTTGGGCACCTCAAGGTCTTAATCCAGCCTTGTGAGGACAGAGATGAATGACAGTAGAGAGGAGGTCATGAGCTTTCACGGACCTGTGGAAGAGAGGCTGGAGTTAGCAATCCCTGACCTGAGAAGTCCCAGATTTTTTCTGCTTCACTCTAAATTCACTCTTGCTGCATGACAACTACTGCTACCAGCCCCGCAAAGTCATTTCTTTTCAAAGAATTAACAGTTTGGGAATTCCTGCTAGGTGCTTGGATTGGTCTGTGTGGTTGAAAATCTGTCTTGGTTGGAATGCAGCAATAGTCACCATTTTTACATGGCTTTTTCACCTGTTCACCAAATTTGCAGTCTTTCCTGCAATGTCCTTTTACAATCCAGCAAGATGTTCGGCCCCTGCAGACTGAAAAGAGAAAGAAAGGCAATTATCTCAAGATATTGATTCTCATTGTCATAATAATTAGAATGACCATATTTGTAATCTTCACAACAACCCTGTGGTCATTAAGGGAGATTACGTAAGCAAAGCAAGGTTTGATATATACCATATTTCTAAGCATCTTATCATCAATGCCAAAGGAACTTGCTAGCCAGCAGAAACTGAGGTTATTGGTAAGAAGTTGCATAATCGTGTGAAATCAGCTGAGCAGAATGGGCTAATTTAATTCTATCTCAGCTGAATTATCTGCATTTGTCATACCACGGGTTTGGAATCTCAACCTGAATTGGATTCACAAATGTCACAAAGATGATTGCTTTAAGAGGCAACAAGGAAAAATCATTGTTTCAGTTGGAGATCTCAGAAACACAGCTATAGTAGATTATCACTGGTTCTCACACTTGAGCATGCATCACAATCCCCTAGAGGAGCTGTTAAAACACAGATTGACGGGCCCCACCTCTGGGATTTCTGATTAAGTATGCCTGCGACAGGGCTTGAAAATTTGCATTTCTAGAAAACTGTAAGACTTTGATGAAAGAAATGGAAGAAAAACAAATAAATGGAAAGATAGCTTGTGTTCAGAGACTAGAAGAGTTAATATTGTTAAAATGTCCATACTACCCAAAACCATCTATAGATTCAGTGCAATCCTTGTCAAAATGGTATTTCTCACAGAAATAGAAAAAAAACCCTTGAAATTCATATAGAACAACAAAAGACTCCAAATAGCTAAAGCAATCCTGAGAAAGAAGAACAAAGCTGGTGGCATCACACTTACTGATTTCAAACTATATTACAAAGCTATAGTAATCAAAACAGTATGATACCAGAATCAAAACAGAAACATAGACAAATGGAACAGAATTGAGAGTCCAGAAATAAATCCCTACAGATATGGTCAACTACTATTTGACAAGGGAGCAAAGAATACTCAGTGGGGAAAGGCTGGGTCTCTTGAACAAATGGATAAACAGATGCAGAAAAACAAAATTTGACCTCTATCTTACACCACTCACAAAAATTAACTCAAAATGAATCAAAGACTTAAATATAAGACCTGAAACTGTAAAACTCCCAGAAGAAAACCTAAGGAAAAATCCCCTTGAAGTTGGTCTTGGCCATGGTTTTTTGGTTATGAAACCAAAAGCCAAGCAACAAAAGCAAAAACCCACAAATAGGACTACAGTAAACTAAAAAGCTTCTGCACAGCAAAAGAAACAATCAACAAAATGAAAAGTCAACCTACAGATTGGGAGAAAATATCATCAAATCATACATCTCATATGGGGTTAATATCCAAAATATATCAAGAACTCAATAAGAAAAATAGAAATAAACAACAAGAGACAAACAAAAAACAAAACAATAATCCAATTAAAAAATGGGCAAAGAAGCTGACTAGACATTTTCCCAAAGAAGACATACAAACGGTCAAGAGGTGCACGAGAAGGTGCTCAACTTCACCAATCATTACAGAAATGCAAATCGAAACAACAATGAGATATCATCTCACACCTGTTGGAATCGATACCATCAAAAAGGTAAGAGATAACAAGTGCTATAGAGGATGTGGAGAAAAGGGAATCCTTGTGCACTGCTGGAAGGAATGTAAATTGTCACAGCCACTAGGGAAGACAGCATACAAGTTCCCCCCAAAATTAAAAATAGAACTATCATTGGAACTTGGTCCAATACTTAACTAACAATGGCTGAAATTTGCTACTCTATATCACTTCAGTGATATTACATATCATTTTAAATGAAAAAAAGATACCCAGGAATTGGGCTGAATATTGAAAGCAAAGCATAGAAGAAGGACAAACTGAAGGAAATCTAGATAAAATTACGTAAAGAATAAATCTAGAAACTATAAGTAACAAACTTATGCTTGAGTTTTTAAAATACATTTTTAATTGAAGTATAACATGCTGCCAGCAATGTACACTAATTATAATGTGCAAATGGATGAATCATCATTGAGAAAACTGCACATATAACCAACACTAAAAGACCCCTTCAAGTCCTCTCACAGTCCTTAGTGTTCCTCTTCTCCTCCAAGGTAATCCCACATTGACTTCTAACACCATGTGGTAGGCTGACTGTAAAAAAGGCCCCAAATTTTCACGCCTTCTTGGATTCACACCTGTTGCTGTATAATTTATGATGCTCTCTCATTATGGTTGAGGAGGTGTACCCCACTATTCCACTTTGGGCATACCCATGTGATTTACCTGTGAGTAAATGTGATTTCTTATTTAGGTCAAAGTTTATTGAGCAATGTGTTTTTTAGTTTCCACATATATGAGCATTTGTTTTTGCTGTTCTTTTATTATCAATTTCTAATTTTATTGATTATATAGGAGAATATGATTTTTAGACATTATTTGGTTTAATGTACCTTTCTTTGTGATCTTGCATGTGCAGTATCTTTGTAAATTTTTGATATGTGCTCAAAAAAATGCTTACTCTATGTTGGGCATAAAAATATTCTCATGTAAATATATATATCCAAATATATATATCCTGCTAATTCAATACATTGTCAGATCTTCAGTGTGTTGTTGTTGTCAAGTGTTAAAATTGGGCTAAAAATCTCCAAATACTATTGTTGACTTAACCATTTTTCTCTGAAATATTGTCATTTGTTGTTTTTCAAATTTGGAAGCTGAAGTTGTAGGTTCTTATATGTTCTTGTTACTCAATTATTTCTTTTACCCATATATAGTCCATATTTTGGTCAATTATACATTTTGCCTTGAATTGTTCTTTGTCACATATTAAGATTGCTATTTCAACTTTCTTTTAGTTTATATTTGCCTAGTGTGGCACTTCGTTATTTTAACGTTTCCATATCTTTTTACATCAAGCGTGTTTGTGTCTTTTAGACAACATGTCCTTTGATCTTTCTTTCTCGTTTGATAGCCTAAGCCTTTACTTAGTGAGTTTAATCCTTTTACATTTATTGTAATTAAAATTACACTTGGAATTATTTCTGCTATATTATTTTATATTTTCCATTTATTGTATATTTAATTTTTAATTTACTATTTCCAATTAGATGAATCAAAGTCTTTTCAGCTGGTTTAAAATATATTCATTTTATTTTTATTCTTATGCTATTAGCAATGACATAAAGCTCATGTCCATGATAATGTACCTTTATTGATTTTTGAAGCTTTTCTATAATTATATCTTACTCTTTAACAAGGCAAGAATCTCAGCAGTGCTCTCATATTCCTTGGCTTTCTCTCCATTGAGCTTTGACCATCTCCTCCATAATCATGCTATTTATCTAGAATTTATGAGAATTATGGGTTAAATTTTCTCTTTGTCTATCCCCCCTCTCTCTCTAGTCTAGTGTTTTTAAAACCAACTGAAACATTGCAAATTAATTGATAATTCTTGCCTCTTATATCACTTCCAACATTCTTCTGGATTTGTTTCTCTTTTTATCTGAGTTCTTCCTCCAACAGTGTTTTCAAAGTCTTTGTATGGCAAACATTCTCAGGCTTTCTATGCTTGAGTATTTAAATAGCAGTGTAAATGGATATAAGATTCTAAGTTCAGAGTTCTTTTCTTTCCCTATTTAAAGCATTTATTTTCCTTTCACATCAGTGTTATAGTTAAGAAGTTGCCAATGCCGTGATTTCTCTTGGTTTATGTAAAGAATGTTCATTTGGTTTTCCTAAAGCTCTTTTGCCCTGCAAGGCAAGTGATTTCTTCTGGCTATGTCTGATCCAAAGGAGACATACAGAAAGTGCTCATGAAAAACAAAATCATAAACTTGTTCTACCTAGTAAGTAGACCACTAGGAACTTATTTCGAAATTTTTGTCCAAGTAAGTAAAAATATATGTGCAAAAAGTCAGTTGCAGTTTTATTTGTCTTATCAAAGATCTGTAAAGATCACCTTTTACCCTCAACAGTGATTAAATTTACAAATTATGATCTATCCATATGATGGAATAGTATGTGACTTCTAGAAGCAATGAGGCCAACTTTTGTATGCTGACAAGGAAGATGTCTACCATATATTGTTGAATTAAAAAACACTCTAAGGAAATATAAGGGTACTTTCCTTTGGTTAATACATATTTATGAGCATTGTATGCATTTATATAGGTACATACATATTTATATGCACTTATCTATCCATGGAAAAGAGGTTTCAAACATCAGACAGGTGAAGGGAGTGATACTTTGTCTAAAAATTATTCAGGCCTTCATAAACAGTAGTTTCAAAGCTCTGACCACTTGTCTGTGAAATTGTATTATAAGTCATTAACAAAATCACAGACTTTTGTAGTTGGAAAGGAATAGGAAAGACTGTGTTCTCTTTCACATGACTACTTTGCAGATATTTTCGTCCCAGATGAGGAGAACAGGAGCTTCATATGAAGGGATAATAGAACTTAATGTTTAAGAAAGGTTTTAGGACTCATGACCTGATAGAGAACGGAAACATGGCTGAAGTCAGGCAGCTGCTCAGTTGGGTCCTGGGACATTGATTGGTACAAAGTATTAAAGGCAATTCTGAATGCTGAGGTTACACTTGAGTGTAAGAAGGACTTCTGGGGAGATACCCTGCCCTACTTCACAGCTCTAGGGTTCCTGGCCAGATACACATTCCCAATATGGGGCCTCAGATTTTTCTTGGGAGGAGCACATTCCGATAAGGTCAAGAAAGATTTCAGGCACCCCTGAAAACCCTGTCTGAATGGATAGAAAAATATGAAACCTTCCATGGGCAGTTCCAACCCTAGCTCTCTTTTCCTTCTTTCTTGGTTCTGGTTACCTGGCAACATCTGGAACAGGATCAAAAATACAGTAAGAGTCAGGAGCAAGAATCTCATGGTCTTTGAGAAGGATGTGGCAGATCCAGGAGTCCAGAACATTCTGTAATGGGGCTCTGGACTCAGCTTTTTATTTGCCTCCATGGGGCAGGGTTCAGGGGGTGGGTCATGGACAATGAAACAAAGAGAGGTATAAAGGCACATTGATCCTTTGGCCAGTGGCATTAATTGATTATTCACTACTCAGAGCCCTGTTCTACATACTTGGAGGGAATGCATAAGGATAGAAGAGAAGGTAGCAATATTGTGGAAGTATATAAAAAGAGGATCCACACACCAGGAAGTCTTTCTTGCCCCTTATCTCACCTCACTCATGGGAGTGTTGCAATCTCTCTGCTCATAGTCCCTCCTCCTCTATCCTAGCCCTCATCCCACTGCATTGGGACCAGTTGAAAACTCCCTGTGGTCAGAAACCATCTTTCTTTTTACTGTGTTTCCAGGGCCAGGGGCTTGAATTATGAGGGACTCAGAAAAGAACAGTTTAATGAAGTGAATAAACACATTTGTATACAATGCATAACATTCTGGAGACTTACAATGAGGATCTTTGGAATCAAGTAGGTCAGATGTCCTTATTTCTTTATTTATTATTTACTTATTTATTTTTGGCAAGGAAGATTGGCCCTGAGCTAACATCTGTGCCAATCTTCCTCTATTTTTTATGTAGGACACCACCATAACATGGCTTGATGGGCAGTGCATAGGTCCACATCTGGGATCTGAACCCATGAACCCAGGCCACTGAAGTGGAGTGCTGTAACTTAACTACTATGCCACTGGGCTGGCCCCAGGAGAGTTGGGAACTCTTATAACAGGGCCTGATCTAATCAGAAATGCCCTATTCCCAGGGTAGATGAAGTGTAATGGGGACACTGCTTCTGACATGAGCATCCTGGGAAAGAGCACAGTAACTTCTGTGAAGATCTCAACACACAGAGCTGATTTTGAACCTAGCTGACACCGGATCCAGCTCAGTCTTGTCTCTCTTAGTCTTCATTTTTGCCCTATATCAGCCCTTGCAGGAATGAGTCATATAACCTTATGCCCACATGCTTGCTTGGCCACAGAAGTACTAATAAGTCTTCAGTGGAGTCACCTAATGTTCTTGTTCTGGATATTTCCAGGTGCTTTATTTCTTTTGGTCATTTTTTTTTGTGATTTATTTCTTGTCTTAATGGATTGTGGTCTGAAACTAGGACCTGCTATTCTTTAATTTTGGGAAGGTAGTAATGATTTCTTTCTGCCAGTGAACCAAGTTCTTTGGTATGATCTGGGATAATGTCCCCTGTTAAATTAAGCTTTTTCACTCTCTTCATCAAATTCCAATATTTTACTTAATTTCCACTTACATGAACTATGAAATACTTGGATAATTGTATTTAAATTTCCCAAGTGTGGTTAACAATTTAATCCAATTCTCAAATAAGATTTTACATTGCAAATTAATTTTGTTGCCTTATTGTATGATGCATGAATTTTGACGACTGTCACAGCTTCTCTGTAGGCTGTGACATTTACTTTTATATAATCTTTTACTTTGTCTTGCCCTTGAATTTCACTTTGACTTTTGTGTAATGTAAAAATTGTGCTCTGGATGTGAATCTGATTCAGCATTTACAGCTCTTTCAATAGTCTATAAAAATTATTGTACTGCACGTCAAACTTCCAGAATTACAGATGAGAAGTCTGTTAGATTGATTCTCTTTTCATTGTGGGTATCTTGCTTCTTTTGCCTGGGAGCTTCTGATATTGCCTTCCCATCCTGGCAATGTAGATTTTTGTTTGTTTGTTTTACCAGTTCATGTCTAGAATCTATACTTTCTCTCATGGAAATGCCTGGGACTTGATGAATCCTTTCAATGTAAAAACTTACATTTTTCTTCAGTTTTGAGAAATTTCCTTCTATTATGTCCCTATCTATAACTTTTACATGTTCCCCATCTAATTCTTGAGCTCATTTTTTTGTGAGGTAGCATGAAAGCATTCTTTAACATACTTTTCCCTCTTGCAGTGTGTAGCAGAAGCGTCATAAAAGCATGAGGAAATTTCAGGAACCATTCCCCCACCTAACAATTTTCACGTCATTGTATTTTGTTTTGCATTGTGAAATATCTCTTCCATTTCATCAGCTACATCATCAGTTCAGTTCTTCTTGTGGCCACCCTTTGTTTACTTCCTTTAATAGAATTTTAAACTGATCACATTGCTTTGAGTTCTAGAAGGTATTTTTTGTGCTCCATTTTTATTTCCTTGAAAGTCTTCATTATGTCAAAAAATTAAATTTTCATCTCATTCTTTTATTAGTTTCACTTCAAAGAGAATGTAGTAGGAGTAAACTGTTTTCGTCTGCACACCATGTGCCTTTGGGAAACGGCCTCCCTTGGCAGACCTGCTAATCACAGGACCATAACCTCATAACTGCTGGTCAGGGCACATGAGCCATAATGGGTTTCTTTCTGGGATCTCAATTCTGTTCCACTGGTGATGCCAGTATCATACTGTTTTGATTACTCTAGCTTCGTAATGTAGTTTGAAATCAGGAAGTGTGATGCCTCTAGCTTTGTTCTTCTTTCTCAGAATTGCTTTGGCTACTTAGGGTCTTTTGTGACTCCATATGAGTTTCAGGATTGTTTTCCAATTCCAAAAAAAAAAAAAAACACCATTGGAATCTTGATAAGAATTGCATTGACTCTATAGATGGCTTTGGGTAGTATGCATATTTTAACAATATTAATTATTCCAATCCATGAACACAAGATATCTTTCCATCTATTTGTGTCTTCTTCAATTTCTTTCGTCAATTTGTTATATTTTTCAGAGTAGAGATCTTTCACCTCTTTAGTTAAATCAGCTACTCTATGACTTTTGATTGGAGAATTTGATTCATTTACATTTAAGATAATTAATGATAGGTAAGGACTTAATAATAGTCTTAATTACTTTCTGGCTGTTTTGTAGTTCCCTTGTTCCTTTCTCCTTTTGCTGTCTTCCTTTGTGAATTGATGATTTTCTTTAGTGGTATGCTTTGATTTCTTACTCTTTATCTTTCACGTATCTACTGTAGATTTTTGCTTTGTGGTTACCATGAGGCTTACATAAAACATCTTATAGAAATAGTCTAGTATAAGCTGATATCTTAATGTCAACAGCATAGAAAAACTGTACCCTTTTGCTATGTTTTTGTTGGAGGTCACAATTTGCATCTTTTTATATTTTGTATCCACTAACAAATTATTGTAGCTATAGCTATTTTTAACCCTTTTGTCCTTTAGCCTTTATATGAGAGTTAGGTGATTAATATACCATCATATTACAGTATTAGAATATTCTTACTTTGACTATATACTTATCTTTATCAGTGTGTTGTATATTTTCATGTCTTTATGTTACTAATGTCCTTTCATTTTTTCATAATTATAAATCTATTTTTTAGTATCCATATAAAATAAAATCAAACAATCCTAATTTTAAAGGCAAAATATGATCAATTCAACATGTAATCAATTTTTGAAAGTTCCCAATGAAATAGTTTATTCACATTTTCTCATGATGGCTTCAGAATTGAGTGTGCATCTTATACTCACAACACATTTCAATGTGGATGAGCCCAGCTCAGGTGCTCAATAGTCAACACGTAGCTAGTGGCCACCATATTGGACACCTCTCAGGTAAAATAGAGACCCTCTCACCACCTAACTGAAAAATCAAAAGATGAATCCCATCCTTCATTCCAACAAGCATTTTAAATATCAGAAGTTCAGGGGCATGACTCAGTTATATTTGTACTTATGTTATATCTTCATTACCTAGTAGTGATTGCAAATCACTATTTGTGTAAAGAAGTGTCCCAAGGACTAATATCCATGAAACTCATGGAAATTTCAATATCATGCATCATGTCCTTTTATTTTAGTTTGAAGAACTCCTTTCAGCTTTTCTTGTAAGATAGGTATAGTGGTGACGAACTACCTCAGCTTTTGTTTGTTTGGGAAAGTCTTTATTTCTTCTTCATTTCTGAAGGACAATTTTTCTGGGTAAAGTATTCTTGGCTGGCATTTTTTTCTTTCAGTATGTTAAATAAATCATTCCATCCTCTCCTGGCCTACAAGGTTTCTGCTGAGAAATCTGTTGATAGCCTCATAGGGGTTTCCTTTTGAGTAGGGAATTTTCTTTCCCTTGCTGCTTTTAAAATTCTCTCTGTCTTTGATTTTAGATAGTTTAATGTGTTTGGGAGAAGATCTTTTTGAGTTTAAAATTTTGGGGACTTACAATCTTTATGAAATTGAATGTCCCTATCTCATTCAGATTTGGGAGGTTCTCAGCCATCATTTCTTTAAATAAGCTTTCTACTCTTTTCTCCTCAACTCCAATAGTCTGTTAGATGGTTTTTCTTAAGAGTATGTCTTGGTTCACGTAGCCTTTCTTCACTCTTTTCCATTGTTTTTTTCTTCATTCTCCTCTGACTAGACAATTTCAAATGATTTGTCTTATATTTCACAGATTTTTTTCCTCTGATCAAGTCTGCTGCTGATGTCCTCTATTGCATTTTTCATTTCATTCATTGTATTCATCTCCAGAATTTCTGTTTGGTTCTTTTTTAATTATTTCTATTTCTCTGTTAAACTTCTCATTTGTTCATGTATTGCTTTCTTGATTTTGTTGAATTGTCTTTCTGTGTCTTCTTGTAGCTCACCAGCTTTCCTTAAAATGACTATCTTGAATTCTTTATTGGGCAAATCACAGATCTCCATTTCTTTGGAGTTGGCTGCAAGAAAATTATTGTCTTCCTTTGGTGATATCATGTTTACTTGATTTTTCATGTTCCTTGAAGTTTTTTGAAGTAGGAGTCACTTCCTCCAGACTTCACTGACTGGCTTCAGGAGAGAAAGACATTCACCAGTCAGTCTGGCTAGGGACTTTTACTATGGACGCACCCACTCTACTTCCCTTGTTCCCTCTTGAAGGGGAAGTCTTAGGACTGTGTGCCTTCTCTTGATCTCTCAGTGCCCAGCCAAGTGCTGAATGCCTCCTGTTTATCTTTCCTAGTACAGTTCCGTAAAGTATTCTAGGTCATGCGCCTTCACCAAATCCAACAGAGTTGAGCCAGCTGAGTGTGCTCGTGCATCATCTGCAGAGGCTTGTGCATGTCATCTGTAAGGGAACACATGTGACGCTGGCTACAGCAGAGGAGAGTGTGTGGAGTGCTGGTGGGGTGCATGGCTAGTTGGGTGTGTCTGCAGGTGATGTGTCATATAGGTTTCATGGGCAAGACCTCTTGGTGGAGTCCGTGAGGTTGTTAGAATCCACAACCCTTTGTTGAGTTCTGTACCCCAGTTGCTGTCAGTTCCTACCCATTTTCCTTGCTCTTAGCTGCCACCAGACTGGGGAGTTGTGCTGATCTCCTCAGTGGTCGGGGCAAAGCAGGAAAGAAGTGGGCCTCTTGGATGGTGTTTGCACAGCTGGGGAAGCTGGATGCTCATTGTGCTCTCAATTTCCCCAGTGGAGAAATCACAGGCCAAGGTGGTCTCTCTTGGCACAGAGCTATGCCGTCTTGGGGCAGGGTAATGCAGTAATTTGAAACTTTCTTGGCTTTTTCACTGTATTTATTCTCCTATTTTTTGTTCCAATTGCGTGAAGGACCTCTCTCCTGGACTCTTGGACTCCCTCAAAGACACTGTCATCCATGAGTGGTTGTCAAAATCAGTGTTTCTGTGGGAGAATGAGGGCTAAGAACTCCTATTCTGGCATCTTGCTGATATATCTAGATGATTTTCTAAATCTCTTTATCTTCTACTCTTTTCAGTTATCATTTTTCTATATAGTAAAACTTTCCCTCATCAACTTGGGCTATTTGGTTAACTTAAAATACCATTACAATTGAAAATGAGGAAAATGTATAATTACTTCTATCTATTTGCCAATTTTCAGAGTAAGGAGTTGGTCAGTACTCATTTCGAATGGTAATGTAATATTCAAATATTTTTCTGTTTTGATGATCAATCTGCAGTCATGAATTTTAGTTGATTCAATATCCTTTAAAATATTTATTTAAAAATTTACCTTAGAATAATTCACTTTTGGCATACAGTTCTATGAAAATTTTAAATTAAACTTTAATTTTAATTTAATCAAGTTTTAGATTTATAGACAAATTGAGAAGATAGTACAGATTTCTCATACACCCTACACCCAGGTTTTCTCTATTACTAAGATCTTACATTAATATGTTGCATTTGTTACAATTGTTAATTAACCAGTGTTGATACATTATCATTAACAAAAGTCCATGCTTTATTTATATTTCCTCAGTTTTTACCAAATCTCCTTTTTGTGTTCCAAAATCCCATCCAGATACAACAATCCATTTAGTTGTCATGTCTGCCTCAGTGAGTTTTGGCCATGATAGTTTCTCAGACTTTCCTTGTTTTGATGACTTTGACAGTTTGAGAAGTACTGGTCCAGTGTTTTATAGAATGCTCTTCCAATGGAATTTGCCTGGTGTTTTTCTCATGGTTAGACTGGGCTTATGGGACTTGAGAGGAGGATCACAAAGGCAAAGGGGCATTCTCATCACATCATATTAAGAATTTATACTATTGACATGACTTATCCTTGCTAATGTTGTCTTTGATAACCTGGCTGAAGTAAATTTCATTACGTTTCTCCTCTGTAAAGTTACTCTTTTATTCCTTTTTCCATACTCTACTTTTTGGAAGGAAAGCACTATGTGCAGTCTACACTTAAGGAGTAGGGTGTTTGGCAGAGCATTTGTGTAAATTATTTGGAATTCTCCTGCATGAGAGATTTTTCTCTTATTCTCCATTTATTAATTTATTTATATAAGTATAGACTCATGGGTATTTATTTCATACTTTCTTTGTAATTCAATACTTCTTTACTTTTTTGTAAATTATTCTAGGTTTGGACATTAGAAGCTCTTTTGGTTGTCTTCTGTGTCCCTTTGACATACCCCCATCAAAGTAACTATGTTTTTTGCATTTCCTTACATTCTGGCACCATAAGATGCTTCAAGCTCATCTTATATATTTCCTCCCCAAGTCCTAGAATCAACCATTTCTGCAAGGAGCCCTGGTTCTTTCTGTTGGGGAGTGGTATTAGAAGCCAAAGTCTGGGTCCTAGGTGTTCCCATTGCTAAAGGTGTGCCATTGCTCCTAGACCTTCTCAGCTGAAAGAGCAAAAAAATATATGTATGTATATTAGCCCATCCATACACACATATCCTTATGGGAAATAACTTTATTAGCAAGATAACTGTGCTTACATGTAGTTCCTTTTGTCTTTAGTCTTTGAGAATCCATTCATTTCCAAAGTTGTTTAGGCAAGACTTTATCTTTTCATGCCCTTTAGTGAGGTTCTTTCACACATTTGTAATACAGCTTAACTTCTTTTTTCATAGTCTGCATTCCATTCTTGGATCCCTTAATCTTTTAAACAATTTTTAAAAATTTGCATATACTTATTTGTATACTTGTCCTGTAAAATTCTATGGGTTTTGACAAATGCATATTGTCATGTATCCTCTTATAGTGTTGTACAGAATAGTCTCATCATCCTAAAAAATTCCCTGTGTTTCACCTATCCCACCCACCCCTCCTCCGAATCCTTGGCAACCATTGATCTTTTTACCATGTCTATAGCCTTTGCCTTTCCTAAAATGACATACAATTAGAGTCATACACTCTGTAGCCATTTCACACTGACTTTCACTTAGTAGTATGCATTTAAAGTTCGTCCATGTCTTTTCATGGATGATAGATCATTTCTTTAAATTGCCGAATAATATTCCATTCACTACTCAACCACAATTTGTCTATTTATTCACTTATTGAAGGAGATTTTGGTTGCTTCCAGGTTTTGGCAATTATGAATAAAGCTGCTATAGACATTTCACATGCACGTTTTTGTGTGGACATAATTTTCAAATCATTTGGGTAAATACCTAAGAGTGCAATTGCTGGATTGTATAGTAAGACTATGTTTATCTCTGTAAGTAATTGCCAAACTATTCTAAAGTGGCTGTATTCCCACCAGCAATCAACAAGAGTGTCTGTTGCTCCACATCCTCAACAGCATTGGGTTTTGTCAATTTTTTGGATTTTAACCATTCTACCATATATAGAGAGGTATTTCATTATGATATTAATTCTCATTTCCCTAATGACTAATGATGTTCAATATCTTTTTATATGCTTATTTACTGCCCATATAACTTCTTTGGTGAAATATCTGTTGGAATCTTTTACTCATTTTTAAAAACTGAACTTTTCATTCTTGAGCTTTGAAAGTTCTTTATGAATGCTGGATACAAGTCATTTGTCAGATATATGGTTTGCAAATATTTCTCAGTCTCTGGCTTGTATTTTTATTCTCCTTTGCAGAGTTAAGGTTTTTAATTTTGATTGAGTACAATTTGTGCAAGTTTTCCTCTATGGATTATCGTTTTGTGTTGCATCTAAAAAATCTTTGCCTAACTCAAAGTCACAAAACTTTTCTTCTATGTTCACTCTCAGAGTTCTATAGTTTTATATTTATGTCTATGGTCCATCGTGAGTTCATTTTGATTGAGGTATGAAGTATGGATTAAGGTTCCTTTTTGCTTTTGCATGTAGACATCCAAGTGTTCCAGCAGTATTTGTTGAAAAGACTATTCTTTCTTCATTGAATTGCCCTTTCACCTTTTCAAAAAATGAATAATCCACATTTCCATGGGTCTATTTCTGGACTCTATTTTCTTCTATTGATATCCATGTGTTTTCTTTCGCCAGTGTGGTACCACACTGTCTTTGTTACTGTAGCTTTACATTAAGCCTTGAAATTATGTGGTCCAAGTCCTACAACTTCATTCTTCTTTTTCAAAATTAATTTGGTTATTCTATTTTCTTTTCCCTTCCATATAAATTTTAGAATAAATTTTTTGATACTTATAAAAAATTTTTCCTGAGGTTTTGATTGAGACTGTGCTGAAACTGTATCGATATCTTTATAATATTGAGTCTTCCAATCCATGTGCACAGTATGTCCCTTCATTTATTTGGGTTTTCACTTTTTTGGTGTTATTGTCAACAGTACTCATTGTAAAAAATTGAATTTCAATTCTTCATTGTTAGTATATAGAAATAAATTGACTTTTGTATATTATTCTTGTAGACTTATTGGGATTTTTCTACGTAGACTGTTGTCTCCTCTGAAAATAGAGATGGTTTATTTCTTGAATCTAAGCTTTCCAAATTCCTAAATTGAATATGTATTTGTCCATTATTTCTGCAAATATTTTTTTCGGCACCAATATCTTTCTCTTCTCCTTCTTGGATTCCAACGACATAAATGATCGAATGTTACACCTTTACGTACTGTCTTACAGGTTCCTGAGGCTCTGTTCACGTTTTCCAGTCTTATTTGTCTCTCTTTTTCAGACTGGATAATTTCTATTGATATACCTTTAAATTCATTGATTTCTTCCCTCTGTCCTTTCCATTCTCCTATTGATCTTAACTAGCGAATTCTTATTTAAGATACTGTGTTTTTCCATTTCCAAACTTCCTATTTTTTAAAACAGTTTTTATTTCTCTGCTGAGAACTTTTGTCTTTCTATTCGTTTCCAAAGTGTTTGCCTTTAATTCATGAAGCATGTTTATAATATCTGCCTTAAAGTATTTGCCTGAGAATTCCAACATCTAGGTAATCTAAGGTTGGCATCTACTGATTTTTTTCCCCTTGAGAATAAATCAGATTTTCCTGGTTCTTTGTATGTATGGTAATCTCGGGTTATATTGTAGGCATTTGAATATTATGTTGTGAGACTCTGGGTCCTATTAAAATTCCCCAGAGAATGTTGATCTTCTTTTGTTTTAACAGGCAATCAACTTGGTTAGGTTCAAAATGGTCATTCTATCTTACCTTCTGTGGGTGGCAGCTTCAATGTCAATTCCATTTTCAAAGATTTTGCTGTCCTGCTTTGCATCTGTCCTGCACATGTGCCTTTCGTGTCTAGGAAATAGATAGTGTTTTATACCATAATTTGATTTAAAAGCACATGTTATTCAGCTTTGGGCCTCTGTACATGTTCATCCTGCAGGTAAGCCTAGGACTTGTGCAAGTTCATATGCAATATTTATTTATCCTTTTGTCCTCTGCAAGATTTCCCCTTACGCTATCTGGGTCCCAAGTGTCCCTTCTGACAGTCTTTTTGGCTAGAGAGATAGGTTTCTATTGGAGTGTTAGCTATCCATACTAATACACAGTTACGTGCCATTTAGGCCTCCTTTGGGGCAAAATAGTGAGATTTCCTTCACAATTATTGAACCACAGGATACCCTTTTGTATGGTCTTTTGTCCAGAAAGGTGAGTTTTTTTTTTTTTGTGAGGAAGATTAGCCCTGAGCTAACTACTGCCAGTCTTCCTCTTTTTGCTGAGGAAGACTGGCCCTGAGCTGACATCTGTGCCCATCTTCCTCTACTTTCTATGTGGGACGCCTACCACAGCATGGCGTGCCAAGCAGTGCCATGTCCTCACCCGGGATCCAGACTGGCGAACCCCGGGCTGCCAAGAAGTGGAACGTTCGAACTTAACCGCTGTGCCACTGGGCCAGCCCCAAAAAGTGAGTTTTTAAAATCAGATTTTTAGATGCATGCACCTTGTTGCCATGGCTGCTCTTCAGATTCACAACTGGGCTTGTCCTCAGGGATGGGCAGGAACAGAAAAAGACAAAAAAAAGTAGAGATTCCTGATCCACATACACACATTCTTTGGCTCACAGGGACCCATTTTTCTGGTCCTCTGGTCAGAAAGGCAGCTTCTCCCAAAGGTTTTGATGCCTGCACCTGCTGTCCAATTCTACACTGAGGCTGCCTTTAGGTCAAAGCTGGGAGATAAAAGGGGGAAAAAATCCTTGAGAAAATCACTCCATTGTGAGTTATTCCTTAGATTTTGGTTCCCATCCCCAATCCACCTACTATTTTTAACTCTTCACTTTTCTCAGGTATTTGCTTGTTGTATTTAGCACAGTGTTATAAGTTTTAATTGAGGGAAGAGACAGGCTGTAGTGGACTTACTTCAGCTTGATTAGTACCTGAAGCCTCTATAGCCTTGTTTGATGTTCAAATTGTTGTCACTTTGGCCAGTGGGTGCCTTTCAAGCTGATTCCTGTGTCCTTTTGTTTGGATCCCATTAAATTTTGAAGGCTTCCATTGTAATATCTAAAAGGACAACTCTGTTTTATTAATGATATAAATACTATGAGTTTTCTTTTTTATACAGGAAAAAAATTATTGGCATTTCCCTATTTTCCTCAAGAATGGAGGAAACAAATAAAATGATTTTGCTGTTTCTTATTTCAACAAAGTTTTACGAGACTTTAATCACTTTAATAAATTATGCCATGCAATAGATTGGCTAAACCTTGTGGAGAATTTGGAGCTGAGAATTATAAGCTGTCAAAAGAGAAGTAAGATTTATTTCCATCCGGATTTTAAAAACACTTTTAAAGAATCGGTTCTTTAAGAATCTATAAAGTCATTGGGAAATTTAAAAAAATAGTTGTGGTTCTTGCTGACTGTGGATTTATGGCTTTTGCCCCACATATGTTCATGGAATATAGGTAGAGTTTTATTTGAGAAGCTATCATCACCGTCTCAGAGGAGGGAGCCCTGTCTCGGCCCTCCTATAATGAATGTTTGTAGGCTGGAGTGTTGATTAGTGTAGAAATTTATCTGCTTCCGGGCAAATAAGTTTTCTTATTTTGTGAGAATGTGCCTCTACTGTTCGGGAACAAGGATTGGAATACAGAAGATCCCAGAAACGAAACCCCTAACTTGAAATATTGTCTGTCCTCAGTATCAGGGAACTGCTGCCCCCCCGAGGTCAAGTTTTGATTCACAGGAAGCTTAAAGCAGCTTTGTAAGTGTTTTCTTTTCTGAATATATGTTCCTTTTTCTTCTTTTTCCTTGACAAGTAAGGGATTGATATACAATCTCCAGCTTGCCTAAGAATTTATAGTTTCTTCTTTTGTTTGTGAGATTTTTTCCTATGTGTGAGACCATGTGAGTTGAGGGACCTGGATGTGGAGAATCCAAGAGGATTCTGTAATCCTAGAGTCTGTCTCACTGATGCTTTCTGATGCTACGTAAGCACAGTACAGTTGCAGAAGCCACATGCCCTTGAATGTTGACATAGATAGGATAAGACTGAGAAAAGAAAGGAGTTTCCTTTAAAAGGTATCTCCACGTTAGATAAGTGAGGCCATCTAAGGAGGATATTGGAAAGAGTATAAACTTGAGGAATTGAGCCATCAATTAAACGTTGTAACATGTAAATACATTAAATGAGTTAAAGAAATTTGTTTTCAGAGGACTGAATCTTATAATGGTTTTCTACTTGAAAAGGTTCTTTGCAAGTGAAGAAATTAAAGCACTAATTGTTTACAATCTTTTAGTGAAAAAGAATATTATACTACTTCAGGAATAAAATAAAAAAAAATAAATAAAAATGTATAAAGATCCTTGAGAAATTACGAAGTTCTTAAAAATTATCTAAATAGTGTTCCTGTGTTCCAATGTAAATGTTTTCCCTTAATAATGTTTTTGGATGAGAAAGGGGAAAATCTAATTTTAGTTAAAGATCTCAGTGTTCCCAATGAGTACAATATGAGGAACAAAAGATATGCAAATTGACTTTAGGCTAATAATGAGTAACCACCAAAAGACATTATAAACCTTCTGTAAAGTTTTTAACATCACGTGGTTGAAACAGAGATTGCACAGTTACATCCAGTTCCCATCCGTACGCCCAAGCAAGGGAAACATTTTTATTTTTGGATGAAGTTTTATTTATTTATTTATTTATTTTATTTATTCTCCCTGATTTTGCCTCAGTGGGAAACAAAAATACAAACATGGTATTTTCAGTTTATCCAAGACATTTATTTGTTTATTTTACAAAATGGTTATATATAAATGCCTAAATTCCTTGTACTTTATAGATCAGATACATTTTTATTAATTATAATAATGTTTAAAGGTATGAAATGTCAACCCAGGTCTTCAATTAAATAAGCCATAACTTAAACTTATAGTGTTTATAAATTGAGTTCTTGTAAACTTCAGATAATATTCCACTTTTGAGGACTGATAGCGTTACCCAGCCCTAAGGCACTGGTGACCTGAAAGTGGGTCCTTTGGCCCGGAGCCGCTTGCGCCAATAGAATGAGACCAGGTTCGGAATAGCAGAGCAGAAATTTTATTCCTTGATTAACGAATGGAGGAAGCAGAGCTCATGCTCTAAAACACCTCCTGGAAGGAAAGGTGAGCAGGGTTCTTATGGAATGTGAAGGGGGAGGGATCTCCGCATCATTGCTCAGGGCAGGGGAATTTGGGGCATGCGCAGATCTTCCCTTCTTGCACGTGGCACCGTTTGCACACGTTTCCTTGTGCTCGTGGCACCCCGTCACCATCTTGGACCTTTGCGGTTTGCGCTGGTTCTGGAGTTTGGTCATCTGGAAACGTTCTGCCTTGGTTCCTATAAGCGTGCACGACTTAAAGCATGGGACGTGGAAAATGTTTTAGGGGCGTCTCTGGGTGACAATAGTTTCACCGCTTTACGTCTGGGTACAGTTTTAAGTTGTCCTTGTTTCTTTGTCAGATTGTTTTTAGGAATTGTGATTTCATTGCCCTTTAAAGTTAAAGGAAATATATTTTCTGAATTCTGTCATTGAATTAGGAAAGATCTTTGGAACCATTCAATATTATGGCAATTGGGTAGAAATCTTTGTTTATGTGGATGCTTTAAAAGCATTAAAATTTGGAGAGACGGAGAAAATAAAGTTTGTAGTTACCACATAGTTCTCACTTTTAAAACTTATGTGTTCTTATTGATATAAATTAATTTGTTCTTCCAACCACTCAAGTTCAAGTAGTCAGACCAAAGTATTATATACACTGTCTTAAAATATGATAGATAAGACATTTTATGTTCTAAACATTGAAGCTTACAGTGTCATTTAATCATTGCTTAAGTATATACTATATGTATACACATAACTACATATTGAGATATAGTAAAACTAATGGAAAAATAATTGATTAGATAGAGGAGAAAGAACTAGTCGATCAGAGAAAAGAAAGTGGAATTCAAAATACGTAGTCTGTTCTCATTATTACCGAGCAAGGGCTCACCATCCCATGTGCAGAAAGAGCCAATTATTACAGCATCAGCCTTTGGGAAAGGAAAAATAGCTTTATCTGTGAGATCGATCTGCAAGGAGACAGAAGGCCTATGGTCTCAGATCTGTCTCCCTGATTCAGGACTTGGGGTGAAATTTAAGAGGTTAGGGAAAACAGGCTGGAAAACCGGCTGGCACGTGGAAAAGCTGGTGGGGCAGGTTTTGGTTGGAGGGCTTTAAGTATTTATGGTAAGGTTTCAGACATTTATGGTAAGGTTTTAAACATTCATGGCAGAGTTTTCACCATTTATGGTGAGGTAAAGAAGGGGGTTTAAGACCAGATCTTCCTGGACGACAAACCCCTCACCTCTGATGAGAGTGGGACTTTCAGGTTTTGGCCGTGTCCCGGTCCTTCGATTCCCTGGGGAGGAGAATGTCTGGTTCTGTGATCATTCAGGTTGAGATTTCCTCTTCTGTGCGTGCTCTGGCTATGTGACTTTCAAATTTTCTGAAAAACAATTCTTAGTCACTCTGTTGATAAGAGATAGGGTCTGTTCAAACTGGTCCTGGTGGGCCCATGGTTACAATTATGAGTTAGCAAACATTTCTTTGCTTTCTGTGTATTTTGTACAGGTGGCAGGTCTTTCTCCTTTCATTGTGTGCTTCCTTGTATCTTAAAATAGCATTGACTCTCATTATACATTTAGGAATTTTTTATGACTTAGTTGCAAAAATAATAAGGATTCTCTCACTTCTAGAGTTGCTAAAATTTCCAGTGATCCTTCTCTTAACATCTACAGCAGTGATTATAAAATATCGTGGCTCCAGTTATTCACACAGGCGAGACTGTGGCCTTCTCCTGATCTCGTGCACCTGTGCTTTCATGTTCAACTGACAAACCTCCTATAACACGGCTCACAGATATCGCCCTTGCCCAAGATCGGGACTCACATTTAGACCTTCAGAGACTGATAGGCATTTTTTGTATGCAGATCAGCTTTGGTGTTCATAGGTAACTGCTTGTTTGCACCAAAGATTTACTCTCTCACTTTATTTATTTAATCCGTGGCAGGGTACATACAGAGAAAGAAAGAACATTTTAGCACTAAGTAGCCTTGATTAGTATGCTTTAGATTCTTTCAGAATTGCTCAAAAGTATTAGGAAAGTGGTTTATTTTCACGGTGTTCAGGTAAAGAAAGCAGCTCATACTTACATTTAAAGGCTTATTTTAAATATTCAGATAGATTTTCATACACGTGCTGTGCGGTCCAGATAAATATAAACATATTTTATGGGACCAAAGTCTCTTTATTAGAACAGCATTCTTTTTCCCCCTATTTGTTTATTTATTTATTTATTTGGGTTGAGCAGCTTCCTTCCATAGGGGGCAAGTCTTAGAGAGCCTCGTTTGTGAGCTGTCAGCAACCAGCACTTCTGGCAGCTGGGAGAATGACGGCTTCCGTCCTGACGGGAATTCTAGGTGGTGCACACTATGAGATGCATCATTTTAGACCTTTTGGGACACCTCTTGATGTTGACCAGTTAAATCTAGTGGACGTTCTGAAAAAACTGTGGGTAACCAGAGTGGTCAAGACTTGTGCTGCCCAGAGACTGGAAGAAGACTAACGGCAGATGTTGATTCTCAAAGATTAGACTCCATTTTCTCTTTAAATGCATGCAGTGATTTATTGAGTCATCATGGTTGGCTGGACTGAGGAGGTGTCAGTCTTGCTGATGAGGTGGCTTTGAAGCCCCAGTTTACAAATCCTCACCCAAAATGGATGTCCTGAAGGATGGCTGAGGCTTGACATTTATTCATCTCTTGTACAAATTTACCTGTAAATGAGAGATAAGCAGAGACCCTTATCATCTGATTAAGAGACAGTTAAGAAGTTTTCAGAAAAGTTGGAGTGTGTAAAAGGAAAAGCGGAAGAGGAAAAGAGACATGTGTAGGTCCCTGAGGCAGAAGATCTGGTAAAAGGAAAGCATATATACAAGGTTTCTGAGTATTTGGAGACATAAGAAAAAGAAAGTAAAAAAAACCCCAACGCTTACTCAGCTTGTGTTTTCTTGACTTTAAAATGTACATGATAATAATGGTGCTGGAAGGAACGGTTTATATTTAGCAGTGATACTTATGGAAGGTTGCATAATTTGCAGCGTTAACTAATAAATAACAAGTGTTCTCACATGGATATTAAAGAATGGTGCCATCTAGAAAAAGAAATCTGGAAAAAAAGGAGCTAAGGCGTCTTCTGCAAATTCGAGTCTAAGGTAAGGTGTTGCTTAATGGCAACAAAGAGGGACTTGTGAATGTAAGCCATTAAACGCTCCACATTCTATTTGTGAACAACTCTTTTGTCTCTGTCTGTAAGTTTTAAACTGGCTTCTCGCTCCCCCTCTTAGTAATCATCAAGATTCCGCCACTCGTCCTCAAAAGTGTAAACTCTACTCACTGTCGTGAAACAAGTTTCAACAAGAAGAAAATGTTCCCTCCTCCCATGCAGTCTGCTGGGAAAGCAGATAATTTCAATTTGATAAAACTATTCTTATGAAGATGAATGCTAACAAAGGAGTTTTGTAACGACCCCCCCTCCCACCCCGCCCCGCACTTGAAAGTTTGTTGCCATGTTCTGTGAAATTAACCTCGACCTCCATGAAGCCTGTAATTCCAATTGCTTGTCATATTTATTATATCTTATCTTTCCTTAAAGATAAAGAGTCAGAAGGAGGTCACTGGATCTTCCAACTCCTCTCTAAAATGAAACAAACAAGTTAAATGACCCACAGGTTTTTTTAATCTAAACCAAAAGTTGTATATATTTAAATTAGAAATGGCTGTTCAGAAAATATTGATTCAACAGTATCATTTTATAAATCTCTCTTCTATTGGCCTCCACTATACCCTGTCTCTGTGAAGAAAATGTACTTTATTTAGGATTGTAGTTAAATCTGCATTCTCATTCTAGTTCTCGGAAGCTGACCACCTTGGGAAAGTTAACATCCCTCTTTGAACTTCCATTTTCTTATCTGTATTTGTAACAACAGCACATGTGGTTGTTTCCAGCAGAGCCTGACACAAAATAGTTGCTTGAAAAATATTTATTACTTTCTCATCTTCCTCTTTCCCTCTTTTCTTTTTTCTTCAGGTTTCATTCCCACCTCTCTGCCTTCTTTGTTCCTACAGTGCCCAGCACAAGCCTGAAGGCATGAGAAGTGCTCCATAACTCTTTCCTGACAGAAGGGCAAAGCCAGTTTATTATTTAAAATTGTTCTTTTCTTAAAACAATATTTTTATTATTATTTGTGTCTCACACAAAAGGATGAATGGTTTTAATTTGCCTGTTTGCCTTACTAGGAGGGAGAGCCCAGTTTAGTTATGGGTGCTGACCAATATCCTACTCTCTCCGACGATGTCAAGCTAGAATAGATGTTAAATGTTGTCTGTTTGTCAGCTTCAGATAAATTCCCTTTCTATGCTTCACTGACTGAAAATTATCCTGCTTCAGAAGCTGATATTGTCAGAGTTCAGCCCTGCTGCAAAAACGATTTTCCACCCTTCATGAATCAGCCACGTACTTCTCCTGGGACCCTGCAGTCATGGGGTTTCATATCCTGATCTTGGTCATGGAAAAGTTCCATGGAACTCAAATAGTATAGACCTCTCTCACTGCTACTGCGGTCCTGGTCTCGTTTTAGGATACTAGTCTTGTGTTAGGATGGCCAGCAACTGAAGCCTGATTTCAGATATCTTGGTGAATTTGCCCCCATGTTAGCATCTCTGCCTGTCTCTTTCTTGCCAAGATAGATTTAAGAGATTGTGTTGCTGCAGTGGTGGAATGGTAGAAGGTTTGGGCATGTGATACACATACACTGATATGTATGTCACTTATTATGCTATTGCCTCTTGTCTCTCAGCTTCAAAGCCAACCTTCTATACTTGGTTTGTAATGCGGAAGCTAACACTCTGCAAACCAGTTCTCCTTTGCCTGTCGCTTCATTAAGGTCTGCCAACAGGGGATACTAGAGGGACACTGCAGGTCTGGAGGAGGAAGAAAGACTGGCTCCATCTATTTGTGTCCTAAAGGCTTCCTGTCTGTTTCCTGTCACCATCAGCATTACCTTGGCCTTGCTTCTTCACCCCAACATTGGCAGGGCCTTCTTTTAGCAGTGGCAGCACCCAGTTAGCAATTTTTCGACATTTCCAACATTGTGCCTGATGGAGATACCAGCTGTAGCTGAGTAGAGCTCTTTCCTCAGAGGTCTGAGTTTCAGCTGTTCAGGTCCCTTCCTCCAAGTTTCTCTGTTTTAATAATTCCAACCTCTTCTCTTGTTACCCTGGCCCTAGGAGTGGAAGCAGATTCCTGCAGTTGTTATCTCTGGGATAACTTTGTGTTCTCTTTTAATTTTTTCAATTCTTAAACGCCTAGTTAGCAATTCTTTATATTAAATTTAATATTATTAATTAATAGTCAATTAATTATTATGTATTATATTTATATGTACTATATAATTAATGTAAATAATTAACTATTAATTAATAATTAATAAATTAGTTAATATTAACATTAATATTACTTTTAAGTATTAAATTCCCTCTGTTAAAGTAACTGGTAGGACTCTGATTGATACACTATGCAATTAAGTGAAGGGTTAGGGGCAAGAAACTCAGTCTCTGTGTCAACATTTTTGTCCATATTTTCTTGTTGGAGCTTTCTTACTTTCCTTTGGTGGTGTCCTGTTTACCTGATTCTTCGTGATCTTTCTTTCCTTGCATTGGTTTCTGTGCATTTGAGGATGTTGTCTACTCTTCCAGGTCATCCAGGTTTTCTGCGGGGAAAGACATTTACCAGTCAGCTCAGCTTGTGGTACCAGATATGTCAGCTGGTGGTGTCCCCGAGCAGGTGGGGCTTCCTAGCAGGATCTCCAGTTGGGTGCTGTGATGGGGACGGTGTGGGATTCCACGGGCTGGGCTCTGTGGCTGGGCAGGCTTGCTATATGGGATAATATGAATATAATAGAAATAAAAAGAGAAAAAGATGAATCTACAATTGAGGTGGGAGATTTAAAAACACCCTCTCAGTAACTGATAGATATTATAAACAATGAAATTAGTAAGCACTAATTAATATAGAATCCTGCATCCAAATAATACTAATTACCTTCAGATATAGACAGAAGATTTATAAAATATCACCACATCCTTAGTGATATGGAAAGTCTCAACACATTTCAAGGGATTAATACCATACGAGTCTCCGTCTTCTGATTATGTTGTAGGCATGAGTTAGGGGTAATTTTATTTGCTTATTGATCTATACGACTTTTTGGAGGGCTCTGGAGATCCAAATTTAGGGGGCTAAGAAAAATCTAGAAACCTCACAAACCTTTGAAATATAAATCTTTTAGTTTTACGAACTGAAATTACTGGCAGCAATAGCACCCTGTTAGCAATAAGCCCAAATGCCTAGATTTTGGTCTCCAAGTCAACTTCTCATTAAAAGGAATCTGGACTTTTTAGAGAAATGGCTGAATCTTGGTCTGGTGGTGGGAACCTACAAGGTGAGCATAGAACATTTTTCTTGTGCAGAAATCATGGAAACTTTAAAAAAGTAATGGGTCATTGTGGCATTATTTGCAATAGCCAAGACATGAAAACAACCTAAGTGTCCATCAGTGGATGAATGGATAAAGAAAATGTGGTATACAGATACAATGGAATATTATTAAGCTATAAAAAAGAAGTAAGTCCTGCCATTTGCAACAACATGGATGCACCTTGAAGGCATTATGCTAAGTGAGATAAGTCAGACAGAGAAAGACAAGTACTGTATAATCTCGCTTACATATGGAGTCTAAAAAGGCCATCTCAGAAACAGAGAGCAGACTGGTGGTTGCCAGAGGCAGGGAGTCGGGGGTTGGGGAAAGTGGGTGAAGGTGGTCAAAATGTACAAACGTCCAGTTAAAAGATAAATAAGTTCTGGGAATATAATATACAACATATCATGGTGACTCTAGTTAACAATACTGTGTAGTATAGTTGAAAGTCATTAAGAGAATACATCTTAAAAGTTCTCATCACAAGAAAAAAAATTGTAACTATGTGAGATGATAGATGTTAGCTAAATTTACTGTGGTAATCATTTTGGAGTAAATATATATCAAATCGTTATGTTGTACACCTTAAACTAATACACTGTTATATGTCAATTATATCTCAATAAAACTGGGTGGGGGGGGCGGGAAAATGCGTAGCTCTAGATTGCCAAACCAGGTTTTTTTTCACCCTGCGACCAAAACTTTTCCCACTAGTACATGTTCAAAAGTTGAGGGCTATGTGCGTGAATAGAGAAATAATGTCTTTACTATCACTAATCTCTAATTGAAATTTAAGCATTTTTCTGACTTATGAATGTGGACAACAAATTCATTAGTATTAACCATTCCTCTAAATTTGTCACCAATAGAAATAAAAGTATTTTTATATCATGTTAAAGATGTTGCATATATCTTGAGGTATCATTTATGCTCACCACTATTTTGAAATTATACTAATTATCAAACTTGCTGCTTGAATTTATTTGAGACACTAATAAATATTTATAGTTTTATTTCCATATAAAAAAAAGTAATGGGGTTGTGTAAAAAGACACTGGATCCAGCTGGATGAAATTTCTACTTGCTCAAGTTATGATAATTTGAGCATCAAAAACAAAGCCAAACATAATGGACTGAAATACATTGAACCAATGAAAATACATGATTGCCTAATGATGTCCACAGATGGGAAAACCAGAAAAACTCACATGTCACCATTTGAGACAGTCACCAAGCAAACTTCTTACTTTGAAAACTGGTAACTAATTTGAATGAATTAAGTATTTACCCTGCCTCTCCAGCAGGAGCTGTATTGCTAGTAACCAAAACTCTAATTGATGAGGGAAAGTTCTATTTTACTGAGTTGTATGTTGCACCTCCTAAAAAATTTATGAACTCAGGCAAGGACTATAATTTGTGTTAAACCATCAAGTGTATTTTTGACATGGAACCAGACATTTGTATGGGCGAAAGTGGCACCACATAGATAACTTTGAATATAAAAGGGGAAAGCTAGCACTGTTCCATAAAAAGATCAGACAATCACCACTTTAATTCCATCGCGAATCTGAACATTAAGTGACATCCAGATAGTAAGTGACTCCTGATGCGTTGCAATATAAAGAACACAGCTTCACCTCTGATGTATTTTGGCCAAAAATATTAACTTGTATCAATAAAACCATTAGAACTAATCTCCTATTTACCTGATATGTTGGTGTGCAAGCTATAAAAAGCAGACAAGCAGAAGGTGAGAGACCGTAAGAGCAACTGGCCCAATGTCTTCAATAAGTCATTGTGTGACAAAATGGGGACGGTGCTAGATGGAAAGAGATTAAAGGAATATAAAAATCTCATACAGTGGTGTGGGCATGCCAGCTTTACAGAACATTTTGCTCTGTGATGAGCAAATATGCATAGTAAATTTGGACAATACTTCAAAGGAAAACAATCCGTCAAGAGTAGCACTGGAAGAAATGCAAAGTCAAGTGGATTGACCAAGCATGAAGACGTTGACATGGTGCTGAGAGGCCTCTCCTCCCACCACGTCCCACGCTTGTAAAGTCTTAGCATTGAGTTCTCGTTTGTTTTCCTCAGAAAAGGCCTTGTTCGTGCTCTTTTGCCCCAGCATAATTATGAATAATGCTCTCCTTTATTCTCGAATGTGTCCTGTTTGCATTAATTATGGATGAATTATATGGTCACCTCAGGTCTTTCAAACTTTGAGGGAACAGTTAATTCCTGTCTTAGACAAGTTGTTCCAGAAAATAGAGGAAATGTGAAAGCTGCCCAGATGATTTTGGGAGGTTAGTATTATCTGATTTCAAAAACAGATAAGAACAATAAAAAACAGAAAACAATAGGACAATATCTCCTCTATATGTATGGGCCAAAATTCCAAATAAAATGGTAGATAACTGAATTTAATAAAGTATTAAAAATATACTATGATCAATTAGGATAGATCTAAAAATATGTGGATGATATAATATCAGAAAATCTAATGATGTAATTCTGTACCTTAATAGATAAAAAGAGGATTATAGAATTACCTTACATGAACCAGAGAAAGTATTTTATGAACTTCAAAAACCAATTATGGCAGAATATCTTAAGAAATTAGAAAGAGAACTTACTAAATGTGCTAAGGATTAAATGCCAAACTCTTAGGGCAAATGTTTATTTATTCAAGGAATTTTAGCTACATTCCCTTTAAAATTGGAAGGAAAACAAGGATTCCCACCAATATTGCAAATCTTTATTGTAACAGTGGAGGGCCTGGCCCACGCTATTAGGAAAAATAAGAAATGAGAGCAAGGACTGAAAAGGTGGAGATATCATTGTCATTACTTGCAGATGATACATTCCCTTACCTGGAAAAACTGATAGACTCAATCAAAGGGTAAACTAATAGAATTCAAAAGAGAGTCCAATAGGTTTGCTGGATATAAGATCAATAGCATTTCTCCCTGCTACCGTGATCAAGTGGAAAAGACAATGTAAAATAAGATGTAATTTTCATTAGCAGCAAAATCTGTAATGTCTCTAGACTTTGTTTTGATCATATATATATATGACTTCTCTGGAGAAAACTTTAAAGGCTAATAAAGGACAGAGAAGATAAGACATTTGTGCTCCTGGATAAGATGATACAAAACGTTCACCTCCCCAAATAATGTGTGAATTCAGTACATTCCTAATACAAATTCCAGTTAGTTTTTCTGGGCAAACTCAGTAAATTTTCCCTAAGATTTGTATGGAAAAGTAAAGATTCATGATTGGCTAAGTCAAATTTGAGAAAGAAGAGGAAAGATAGAGTCTCGCCTTATGAATATTGTCCCACAAACACACACATTTTATACATATACATGTATTTATACATATGTGTATATATATATATATGTATATTCTCCTCTTTGCTTTGTTTCACAAGTATTATCAAGATCTGTACCAAAGTGTGTGATACTACAAATATTTAACAATAATTACAGTAATATGAATTAATATGTGAATCAATATATAGATCAAATATTTTAAATATGTTCCCTTTTATTCTCTAAATAAACTATATAATATTCAGCAAGTTACTATGTAACATAATAGGAAGCCCAATCTTCTCATCTAATCATTCTAATAATTTGCAAATCATTTGTTAATTTTTATAACTTGTTGATGTTCTCTTCTATCTCATGTGGCTTCTAGCTCATGTGGATAAATGTTGCTTTGGTTTGAGCCATGGTTTAGAATAAGAAAGTGCATCCAACTCTTCCCAAAAGGCCCCTTTTAAAATGATGCTTGGTGCTTTCTTGCAGTCTGTGGATCTGTGGATATATGGGGGCTGTGCATGAGTGCCTGTGCAGGCGCCAGCATTGGTACAGGGAGGGCTGGTAGTCAGCTGGCACACATCAATTTGGGAAAAGTTAATTTTTACCAAAATTAATGAGCCATGGTTTAGAATAAGAAAGTGTCTCCAACTCTTCTCAAAAGGCCCCTTTTAAAATGAGCTTGGTGCTTTCTTGTAGTCTGTTGGTAGCTGAGTGCGTGCACTGCTGGTCTCTAGATACACTCACTTGCTACAGGGCATGGACTTCAGAGCCTGTACAAGGCCCCTGACAATACCATCATTGCCCATACTGCACGATCAGCACTCTCCTCTATGGCTCCCAGAAACTAGAATCTTCTTGGAGCAGCTGGGAAAGCTACTCATGCCCATACTGCTGTGTTCACCACTCCAGTACTCCCAGTAACTGCTGGGTGCCCTCCGACTTCCATATCTGTGCCTTCTCTGTTACTAATTTCTGCTGATTCCACTGTGTGAAGCCATATTGTAACATGATATCTCAATAGTTAGAGAATTTCTTTTCATCAATTTGTACTGAAATATCTTCATATTTTAACAACTGATGTGGCCAAATTGACGTATGCCAGCTGACTACCAGCCCTCCTTGTACCAATGCTGGCACCTGCACAGGCACTCATGCATAGCCTCCATATGTCCACAGATCCACAGTTACCTAGATACTGCAATGTGCATTTCACCGGTATCACACACATTATACATAGAGAAGAAGCACAAATGTGTTTCATTCATACACATGCAAGGACTACTTATACCAGTTACCCATGGATCTGCATGTCTACCTAGACTCTTTCCCTTGAGGATATCTCAAGACACAGCTCCTCTTGCAAAGGTAGCACTCAATTACTCTTGGTCATTGGTATTATTATTTTCCTCGGGTTGGGTTTTCAGAAAAGTAAGAAAACAAAAACTATCATTATTGTTTGCTGCACCATCTTTATGTGTTAGGAACTTTACTAATATTGCATCGTTGATCATCAAACCTTTAAAAGTAGATGACATTATTCACTCATCTCATATGAAACCGCATCTCTGAGAGAAGCAGCTGTGTGGCCAAAGTCCCGCAACCGTTAAACAGCAGGACCAAGGTACACGTTCCACTCCGATGCTCCCAAAGCCTGTGCTCATCTTCCCCTGGTGTTGGGACTTGGTATGGGCAATGCTGAAAATCCAAATTCATTAATCTGGTGTTCAAAGTCCTCCTTCCAACTACTTGCAAAGTCCTCAATCCATACTTCCAACTACTTACTAACCTATATTAGCGCTCGGGTTATATCTGGCCTTATATCTGCTGCTGGGGACATAGAGATGTCAAGCGCCCAAACTAGGAAATGGGTCAAATGCAAAGTGAACATGCAGTATCACCTCTTCATTGCAGTTTCTGCAGTTCTCCTTTAATGGGGAAAGTGAGCTTGCTTCAGCAAAAGTGAGGTACCAGAAAGGGAGAGAATAACGTTTCCCTTTGTCCTTACACAAGGATGGATAGTAAATGCTTCAGTGCCAAGGATCCTGTACTTCTATTTACTGTTGGACGGGTCTCCAAAGTATCCCTGACCTGCACCTTCCTTAGCAGCTGGCCTGCTGGTCAACCCCAGGAATGACTCGCAAACGTTGACCGTACTTCTCTGCTCTGGTGTCACAGTCTCACTGTGTCCTCCACCTAGCCATCAACCAAGGAGAGGTCTGAAATCTGCTATCAGTGTCCTGCTCCCTCTGCAGCTCCTCTCAGCTGGCAGGGGGAGAAAAGAGAGATGCCAGGTGGTTCCCCATAGAGTGAAACCTACATCTATTGTCTTTTTTTTCAATAAGACAATTTTTAAAAATTACTTCTATTTTTAAGATTAAGTATCCTCATTGATAATCCAGAAAGAGTCCTTGCTGACTCTTTGCACACACACACACACACACAATGGTTAAATATGATTCCTCAATTTTCAATGACAAGGTAGGAGAAAAGAACACGTTCACAGCTGCAGCTGAATTCCTCTGTCCTCTTTTTCAAAAAATCTTATTTTGCTACCAAGCCACTCATCAAACCATAAGGAAAGACAATTTTTCAAAAAGCCAACAAAACCCAGAAACAGGATCTAGGTATCAAGCCAAAATTATCGCCTCAAACAGTACTGTTATAAAAAAGGATGGGAAGCCAAATCCCCATAGCTCATTAGAGAAGACCCTTAAAAAGAATTCAGAAAGCCAGGACTGGAACCACAGTGGTGTGGACAGGTTCAAAAAGCAGATAATTAAAGAAAGTTCAACTTGTTCAGCTTGGGAATGTGTTAGACTTTCTCTTATTCCAGCAGAGGAAATAAAAATATGAGCTGCTAGAGTTAACATTAAAATTGTCCTCACCAACAGAAAGTAGGGCTAGGGTAAAGGGACGGAATGTAGAGCAAAGCGTTGCAAAAACAAGTCGTTTTGAATCTAGCTCTACTGCCCAGGAAAGTTGATTACGGCTGAAATTCTTCTGAGCCAGTATCATTAAACTCTAGACTTGGCTCAAAACCAGTGAACTATGCCCCACTTATAAATATTAAGTGACCCACAGTGTTTGTGGTATTAAAAATATTTAAAAAATTATTTATAAATTTCTCTTCTGATAAGCAGTAGATCAAAATGACATTGGGCCATCCAGTTATAGAGTGGAGGGTTCCTTAAAGAGAACTAACTTAGCAGAAATTTGGGTTGGAAGGAATGTAACATAGAGTAAATGAGATCAGGTTCTTCGTACAACTTTAATAAGGCTTCTACCTACCCGAGTTGTAAGGAGTAGTACTGAGGGGCGTCCCACAGAATGTCTCAGAGGGATGCTTATCAGAGCTAAAAGGGTCTATAAGTTTAACTCTTGACCCCTTTCCTTTCCTAAAGCTTGAGGAAGAAAAATAATTAAGTTTTAATTATTCAGAGCTTTGGGCTCATTGTAATATTTAATATTCTCTATTTTTCATATTCTGAACCTTTGGCTTACAATTTTCTCAATTATGTTACATTGAAAAATGTGTGAATGTGCCTTAATCAATAGTACCACATGAAAATATAAATCTTATTCTTTCATATCTTCTACATAGGGAGAGTGAATGAATGGTACCCTAAATATCCTGCAAAGTTACTTTGTGTACTTGACAAAATATTAGGGCAAACCATTCCACTTCCGCACTTGAGCAGTAGGAGTTAGTCTTCAATCCCATCTTCCCAGATATCTCCGTGAATATCCACAGTGTGGAACAACTGGTTAAAACACAGGGAAGCAGGATCAGTGAAATGCTTATAAGCATTTGCTCTAGAGAGAGACCCCAATCTAGCAGAAATATTGTATACAGCCAGTACCTGCCATCTTGTTACACCTAACTTCTCTACAGGAGTCCCACAACATGGGCAGCTCTTTGAGTTCTTTTATAGCCACTCGTTACTTTCCATCTCTTCAAGTGCCTTCTGAATTACCCTCCTACCATACCTCTGTACCCAAAGTCTGCATTGGCCACCTCTGCTTGTAGGAACTCATTTCATCAGTCATTTCATGAGAGAAATTAATACCCTCTTACCATACCTCTGTGCCCAAAGTCTTTTATTGGCCTCATCTACTTGTAGGAACTTATTTCATAAGAGAAATTAATAAATTTCTCTGCAGTTACCTTAAATGGAGACTGCTCATGGTAGGTAAATCTGCGCAATGTATAGAAGGCAAAATTGCAGCTGGAGTAGATGCCCACGGTGCAGTCAGCCTCCCATATCACAGGCAGTTGGCAGCATGGGTGTGGGGGCATCTGCCATCAGGTCCAAGGTGGACTGGAGAGGAAGGTGGTCATCACAGGCAAGTAACTCTGCTTCCACTGGGTCTTTGACCTGACCAGGAGCGACCACCAAGGGGCACTTGGGTTCTGGGCAGTTGAGGCGTTGAACCTGGCCATCTCTGGTCTGGATTTCAAAGTAGTCCTTCAGACAGGCTTTGTAATACACATGTCTGCACTCCAAGAAGTACATGCGTTCACTATCCAGCTTCTCACAGAAACAGATATTGCATAGGAACAATTTACTATTAAAGTGTTTTATCTGCTGAGTTTGATCAAAGTCTAAGGTTTCCTGGATCAGACTCAACAATGATGCCACATCTGGCATGGCTCTTTTCATCCACAACCTCCTCTTGGCCTACACCAGATCTAGCAGCTCCTCCAAAATCTAGCTCTGTGTTGGGAGAGGCTTGAACTGTCCTCTCCTTTTTTCCTAAGAGCCCATCTTGAGCTCAAAAGGAGAGACAATATGCAAGAATGCTAGGATCTTTTCCTTAAGAAGCTGCATCCAGGCAAACAGGAGCTTGCTGGCATGGTGTTCTTCCCACAGGTTGTCTAAGGGCTTGCAGGAGCAAATAGACAGAAAAACAGGTCAGATCATACAGTAGAAACAGAGTAGAGTGGTGGTTGCCAGGGGCTGAGGCTACGGTATGTGTGGGGAGAGGAGGGTTGGACAGATGACTGTCAAGGGTACAAACTCCCAGTTATAAGATAAATAAGTTCTGGGGATCTAGTGTACAGCTTGGTGATTATTGTAATACTGTATTGTATACTTGAAAATTGCTAAGAGAGTAGATCTTTAATGTTATCACCACAAAAAAGAAATGGTAAATGTGTGACATGATGGAAGCATTAGCTAACACTACAGTGGTGATCATTTCACGACATGTAAGTGTATCAAATCAACACATTGTACATCTCAAACTTATACAGTGCTACATATCAATTATATCTCAATAAAGCCAGAAAAAGGTCATTAGGACTACTTAAGATATTTTCTTCCTTTTTTAGAAAAATGATTTAAATAGATGCTCAAACATGTAAAATTCTGCAAAAGAAAAAAAGAAAATGAAGGTAAAAGAAAAGACACATTTACAGTAGAATCAAAAACATCTAATAGCTAGGAATAAATCCAAAGAAAGACAAGAATTCTATGTTTAAAACTAATAAAGAATATTATGGAGGTGAATTAAAGAAGAGCTAAACAAATGGAGGCCTATATCTTCTACATGATGTCAGTACTCCAAACTGATCTGTGGATTCAATGTTATCACAATCAAAATCCCACGTGCTTTTTTTTTTTGTAAAAATTGACAAGCTGATTCAAAAATTTATAGACATAAATGGGCAAAGAACAGTCAAGATAATCTTGAAGAACAAAGTTGTAGGATCTAAATTCCTGTATATTAAAATTTATCACAAAGCCATAGTAATTAGAAAAGTGTGATATTGAGGGAAAGATAAGTAAACTAAGGCAACAAAATGGAAAGTCCAGAAATGGACCTAATCAGAAATGGTTGTTTGATTTATGAGAAAAGTGGCACAGCAGAGTAAAGGAGAAAGGATAGTATTTTCAATAAAAGGTGCTTTATCAATTGGATATCCATAGAGAAAAAAAAAGAAACTTGGCCGATCCCTCACACCGCCCACTAAAGTCAATTCTATGTGGATTGTAGATCTTAATAAGATGATAGAACAGTAGAGTTTCTGGAAGGAAAATAGGAGAATATGTTTAAGACCTTAGCAAAAGTAAAGATTTCTTAAACAGGACACGGAATATGCTAACTATAACGGAAAAGAGATAAACTGGGCCTCATTAAAATTAGGAACATGTGTTGAAGAAAAGATAGCATTAAGATAAAGAAAAGAAAAGTCATAGAATTGTAGAAGCTATTTTTAAAAGATATAACCAACAAAGGTATTGTATCTAGACTATATAAAGAATTCTTACAAATCATTAAGAAAAATTCAGACACACACCACAAGAGAAAAGAAAGCCAAAGTCTTGAACAGATATATCACAAAATAGAATAGCCAAATGACCAATAATCATAAGAAAAAGCTCCCAATTGCACTGGTTATTAAGGAAATGCAAATTAAGCCACGAGCTACCATTACACATACACATTGGAATGGCTAAAATTAATAAAGACTGACAATATCAAATATCGGTGGGGATGCACTAAAATGGTATAACCACTTGGGAAACTATTTGACTATAGGTGCAAAAGGGCATCACATGCACATCTGTGACCTACCAATTTCTCCAACAGAAATACCTATGTGTGTGCAAAAAGACATGAACAAGAATATTCATAGTAGTAGCATTCATAATGAGAAAATATCTGATGCCTACCACAAGACGAACCTCACAAACATAATGGTGAGTGAAAGAGCCAGACACAAAACCATACTTACACATGATTCTGTTTATGTAAAGTTCAAAAATGGGTAGAACCAATTAGGATAACTTTTCTATGATAGAATTAAATTTAGGAGCATGATTAACTTTGGTGAGGGGTATGTGGATATTGATGGGGTAGGAAGAAAATCAGGGCTTCTAAGTTGCAAAAAATACCCTATTTCTTGACCTAAGTGATGGTTATACAGGTGGGTTCACCTTGGGATAATTCCTGTGCTGTACTGAATGTAGTTTATATACTTTGATAAGATAGGTTATTGAAAAACTTGTGAACAAATATGAATGAATGTTAGGTACATAAAACAGTAATATTAATATCATATGGTCTCAAGCCATAAATACGTGACAAAAGCAAGATATAATTTGGGAAAGGAATTTATGGGTTAAATTGTTTTAAAGCTCTTAGTTTGTCCAAGAAGTAGTAAACTTACTAATTTATATAATACTTGAATAAATTAAAGCTTTATATTTTAAATTCTAGTGATACAACTAAGAAAATAATGAACGACTTTTTATTGACAGTCTAAAAGATGGGTAAATGGAATAATAAAAATACTTAAGCTAAAATGTGGTTGACTTTTAGTAAACAGCAGATATCCAACTTGCACCAGTAGTTACACTGAATTTACTCTCACATTCTGTTTTTCATAATTTCTTATCAAGTTTGCTTTGGTGTTCTATTCTTTATAGTTCTCTGTCAGTACCCACTATGGGTGCCCCTGACGGTGTATGTAGCACATAAGATGAGTCACATCCTTCAGCATGTCCCAGTAAGTTTAGATTATGTTCAGTTTCCCACAGTCATTCCCCCTTTTGATACTGTTTTGTAGTAGCAGATTCTCCATACAACTCGCGTTGTGGTATTGATTTCCCTGTGAGCTGTTACTAATATGCTATATATCCAACAAGCCCAAAGAAGTATGCCTAATAAAGCTGTGATTAATATTAAGATGATTTAAAAAGGTTGAAAGAATATGGTTTTAGGTGAATAGGCTTTGAAAATATCATATTAGTGATGTATAATTAAAGCAGATTAGATTGATTAGTTATGCATGAGTTCTCCTTTATCATAGAACAGCTTTACAAATTGTTGATTAGTTTTAGTAGCTTGTTTTTCTAAATGCTTTACAATTCTAGAGTTATTCATCAGCTCTCCTTGTAGCTTAACCCAACTGATACCTGATGCATAATCAACATATGGGGCTTGGTAGTTTAAAGCTTTGTGTAGAGATGTCACTTGCACAGACCAAGGTATATCTTGTGAATATCCATCAATTATGCAAGTTACATTATTCTTACAAGTTAAACCACTGCCTAGTCATGTGCCGCATAACAACATTTCAGTCAATGATGGATCACGTATATGATGGTGGTCCCATAAGATTAGTACTAGATAGCCTAGACGTGTGGTAGGCTATACGATCTAGGTTTGTGTAAGTGCAGTCCATGATGTTTGTACAGTGACAAAATTGCCTAACGATGCATTTCTCAGAACATATCCCTGTTGTTAGTGATGCATGACTGTAGTCATATCTTCCCAAGTAATGTTTCCAATATAAGACTCATTGATTATTGATTACTGATTATTAAAGTTCAATTATGAGGTGCTCGTTGGAGGGTACATACAGAACTATTAAATTGTAAGGAAGTAGGCTCAGTTTGTTCCAAATCTTGGGGACAAATATATCCAATCTGCCCTTTCTGACATCTGTCAATATCACTAGTAACATTTGAGTTATAGTACCTGTCTGTCTGTATGCCTGCGTCCTTGAATGACAGGCTCTCATCTAACGCATTTGTTCCATATTAGCATAGAAGAAAACTTACATCCTTAGTCAAATTAGTTATATTGGTTCCTTTTTCAGTAGTTTCAATCTGCAAATACCAATTTTCAGCTTTCATATCTATGAAATGCTCAACCTTTTTACACTATCTTTTAATCTCTCCATAAATAGTACCACACTCAATACCTAATTGTTCTTATAAGTAGGTACAATTCTGTAATTCAGTTCTAGTAAGTAAAGCCTGTAATTGTTGAATAGCTCATTGTTCAGTTATACAGCTGAGGACCTGTGACAATTCTTTAGCTTTATTTTGTTGCAACAGGATTTCATTTCAAACCGTCCAATTCCAAATTCTTCCTCAATTTCACTCCAACTTTGCTCTTACTGCTAAATCCTGTATTAGACTATTATTCCATCCTGTTTGTCTCTTAATTACAGGTTTCTGCATTTGTTGCAAGGTATTAAGTTTTTTGTCAGAATTTCTGTATCATAAGAGTCCTGATTTTTCCAAACTCAATAAAATGTTTCTTTCAGTTCGATCATGGCCCTTGATCCCTTTGTAAATATTTTCCAAAATGGTAAAGTCTATTGTATACAAGTAAAATTGACTCATATTAGAAGCAGTAGTATTAAGAGATATAGTTCATTGAATTCTCCTAGAGGCCTTAAATATGGAAACTGAAGATTGTTAAATTATAAACAAAGTAAACTCATTTTTATGGGAAGGTATATTTTGGACATTTTGGAGAAACCACTCCCATCACTTGGGCTCACATATTTTTTCCTTATCTGTGTATCCATCTTTAGTTTTGTTAAACTAGATCTCAATGGCTATAAAAGATAATGAGCAGCTAGAATCTCGTGGAATATAATTTGAGTATAATTGTATTCAGCTTGATGAATTAACAATTCCTTCAAATTAACAATTCTTTCCAATTGGTATATTCAGTAACACAATGGGAGGTGATGTAAGATTGTGTTGTTTAATATTCGGGTAATACTGACTTCAGTCCGTGGGAAGATTTGAAATTTTCCGTTTCCTTTCATTTAAACCATCCAATCAGTGGGTCTGAAGTGTTGTGGACAAATAAAAGGATTTCTTAAGCCTTTACCCCACATTCAGGACAAAATTCCATGATGTTGAGATACTTATTTTTAAAATAAGGAGGAATAAAACTGTAAGCTACATGTTTAATTGGTACGAAATAAAATATTAAAATTATAATGGTCAGAGAACATACAATTGAGAAAGAAAAGTCTCTTCAATAAACGGTATTGGGAAAACTGAACAGCCATGTGCAAAAGACCACTGTCTTACACCATACACAAAAATTAACTCAAAATGGATTAAAAACTTGAGTGTAAGACCTGAAACCATAAAACACATAGAATAAAACAGGTGGTAAGCTCCTTGGCATTGGTCTTAGCAATGTTTTTATGGATTTGACTCCAAAGGCAAGGGAAACAAAAGCAAAAATAAACAAATGGTACTATGTCAAACTAAAAACCTTCTACTGGGGCCAGCCGTGTGGTGCGGCAGTTAAGTTCCCACGTTCCACTTTGGCAGCCCGGGGTCCACTGGTTTGGATCTCAAGTGTGGACCTATACACCGCTTGTCAAGCCATGCTGTGGCAGGCATCCCACATATAATGTAGAGGAGATGGGCATGGATGTTAGCTCAGGGCCAGTCTTCCTCAGCAAAAAAAGAGGATTGGCAGCAGATGTTAGCTCAGGGCTAATCTCCCTCCTCCCCCATCAAAAAAGCTTATACACAGTGAAGAAAACCATCATGAAAACGAAAAGTCAACCTATTGAATGGGAAAAGATATTTGCATATCATACATTCAATGAGGAGTTAATATCCAAAATATATAAAGAACTCATACAATTCAAAACAAAAAAATGAGCAATCTGATTAAAAAATAGGCAGAGGATCTGAATAGACATTTCTCCAAAGAGGACATACAGATGGACAGCAGGAACATGAAAAGATGTTCAGCCTTCATAATTATTAGGGAAATGCATCAAAACCACAGTGAGATATCATCTCACATCTGTTAGAAAGGCTATTATCAAAAATACAAGAAATAACAAGTGTTGGACAGGATGTGGAGAAAAAGGAACTCTCATATACTGCTGGTGGGAATGTAAATTGGTGCAGCCACAGTATGGAGATTCCTCAAAAAATTAAGAATACAACTTCCATATGATCCAGCTATTCCACTTCTAGGTATTAATCCAAAGAAAATGAAAACACTAATTCAAAAAGATATATGCACCCCTATGTTCACTGCAGCACTATTTACAATAGCCAAGATATGCAAACAACCTAAGTGTCCATCGACAGATGAATGAATAAAGGAGATGTGGTGTATATACACAATGAAATACTACTCAGCCATAAAAAAGAATGAAATCCTGCTGTTTGCAACAACATGGATGACCTTGAGGATATTATGATAAGCAAAATAATTCAGATGGAGAAAAACAAATATCATGCAATTTCATTCATATGTGAAATATTAAAAAAACCCAAAACAAATGAGAAAACAAAACAGAAACAAATTCATAGATACTATAGAGAACAAGTTGGTAGTTACCAGAGGGGAAGGGGACTAGGGGGTGGGTGAAATGGATAAAGGAAGTCAATCATATGGTGAAGGATGGAAACTAGACTTTTGTTGGTGATCACATTGTAGAGTATACAGATGTCGAACTATAAAGTTGTACAGGTGAAACTTACACGATGTTAAAAACCAATGTCACCTCAATTAAAAAAAATCATAATGGTCAGGATAACTAAAATGAAAGTAACAAGAGCCTGTCTCTTTTGCCCTTAGTCCATTAGAGATTCTTTTTTTCTTCATCGTGCATATTATTGTAAGTTACAGTCTGGAGAATATAACATTAAGGTCCTTAAAGGGAGTGACAACCCGTTCGGGCATAGATGCTGGTCTCACATGTGAAGCGTGTATCCAGCTGTGTTGCCTGTTCACTTTGGTGGTAGTGTGAGTTATCAACAACACCTGTAGGGTCCTCCTCAGCATGATGACAATCCACCCTGCCATTAGAACACTTTGATAAAGACGTTGTCTCCTTATCTGTATTGATGACACATTCTCAGGGGGATTCTTCCACCATCTGGCCACACGATGGTGTCATGAGCCTAAGGAAACAAGCAAACCCTTTCTATCTGATCTTGAGTGTTTTCCATTGTATTAAGTAATGAACTAGGCTTAACCCCTAAATTCCCAGAGCTTCCAAACATTAACTCAAAGGGAGAAATATGCTTGCTAAAAGGCGTCAACCTTAATTTTCATAGAACCAAGGTAAAGCTGTTGTAAGCCAGTGGCTTGATATAATTTAGCCAAAGAATCTTTAGAGTAAGGTTCATTCATTCCACTTGTCCAGAAAACTGGGGATAATAAAGAGCATGATAAATTATTGGTATTTGTAAGGTTTTATAGATCCCCTGATTTACCATAGAAACAAAGTGACTTCCTCTATTGGATTCTAGATGTTTAGGAATTCCAAAGATTGGGATGATATAGTTCAGTAAGACTTTGATCACCATTTGAGCACCTGCTGTAGCCAATGGGAACACTTCTGGACATCCAGACAACATGCATACCATTACTAAACAGTATTTCTTACCCTCTGATCGCAGAAGCTCTTCAATGTTCATTTGCCACCAGATCCTAGGTAATCTTGGCCTCAGGGGGCTTCCTTGATGTAACTTAGGTGTTCCCTGTAAAGAAATTTTCTGACAAACAGCACATGTGTGTATTATTTACTGAAATTATTTGGTCTTTATACAGCAGTGGTATAATTCCCAGATTTTCAGTAATTCATTTTGTTTGAATGATATTGCTGGTTAGATGGCATGCAAAGGCATCTGGGTATACAATTGGGGTACAGAAATAATACCATTGGGTAGACCCCATATTCCTATGGTGCTCTTCTCAGCTCCCCTTGATTTCTAACTTTCCAATTTTGGGGCAGATGCATATTTCTGAAACTGTAATAGGCATCCCTGGATAGAAGCAACGGGACTTCAATTTCCCCAGTTCAAGTCTTGGTAGACATTTTTGTGCAAACTCATTTCCTTTAGGCATTTTATCTTGTTGTCCGGTGTGAGTTCTATAATGAATTACATAAATCTGTTTGGGAAATTGCAATGACTCCAATAAATCGGCAGTTAGTTTATACGTGATATTTTAGTTCTCCCTGATGTTAGAAAGCCTCTATTCTTCCAAATTTGGTCTGTAGCATGCAGGCCCCACAAACGTATTTACTATCAGTATAGATATTCTCTTTAAGACTGGCGGCTAATTTAAAAGCTCTCGTAATAGCTATGAGTGTCGCTGCTTGGCTGATTTTATGTTTATGAGACCATAAGCCTCTAAAATCTCATGAGGACTGACTGTTGCATAATATGCTTTTATCTTTCCCTGTGCGTTTCTCATACCTGATCCACTGGTGAACTATATTGTCAGCATCGTGAATAGAAATATCAGATACAGCAGGTTTTTCCATTGGTGTTAGGTTGGAATTGAGTAGGTATTGCCAAATGGTTTTCTGTTGTTAGGTCACCCCGTTCGCAGTCCTTTGGCCAAGTACAGGCTTTTCTTGGATGTTTTTTGGTCTGTGCCTGCAGGAGGTTCTGGGTTGAAAAATTCTGTAGCACCCTGTCTGGAATACACAGGAGGCAATAAGGAAGGCTGAGGAACTCACAGCTGTTTTGTTCCTCAAGTCCTTTGGTCTCTAGGCGTTCTTTCTTTTTCCACCTTATAGAATCTTTATACACGTGTTTGATGTTATATGCAGGGATTTTTAATTGTAGGGAGAACCAGAGAAGAATGGGGCTCCATGTTGGTGGAAGCAGAAGTGTTATCAGTTGTATATTTTAAAATTTCCACTTAGTTGGTGCTTTCCTTGATTTCTTTCTTTATTGATTTACAATCTCATTCTGTTGTGGTCTAATGATTTAGATCCTTTTATGTTTATTGAGACTTGTTTTAAGACCCAGCATATGGTCTATCCTGGTGAATGTTCCATGTGTGTTTGCAAGGAATATGTATTCTGCTGCTGTTGGGTAGAATTTTCTGTAAAAGTCAGTTTGGTTGATTGTTTTGTTCAAGGGTTTTATATCCTTACTGGTTATCTATCTGTCTACTTGTTCTATCCATTAGTGAGAAAGGAGTCTTGAAATCTCCAGTCTAAAAGTTAATTTGGTTGTTGGTCCTTTCAGTCTTGTTTAGGCTTTATCTGTTTTGGATTCCTGCCATTAGTTTAATATATATTATGATCATTATTTATTACTATTCTGAGTCTTTTATCACTATAAAATGTCACTCTTTGTCTGTAATAATATTCCTCGTCTTAGAGTCTATTTTGTCTTACTGACACAACCACTCTAATTCTTTCATGTTACTGTTTGCATAGTCTATCTTTTCTATTTCCTTTCAGTCTACTTGTCTTTGAATTTAAAAAATGCCTCATTAAAAAGTGTGTATATTTGAAACTTGCTAAGAGGGTAGATCTTAAAAATTCTCATCACAAGAAAATAATTGTAACTATGTGTGGTGATAGAAGTTAACGAAATTTATTGTGGTAATCCTTTCACAGTATATACACATCAAATCATTATTTTGTACACCTAATACTAATGCAATGTTGTATGTCAATTATATCTCAGTTAAAAACAAATGTATCTCTTGTAGGCAACCTGTAGTTGCATTTTGCTTTGTTTTTGTTTTGCAGGGGAAGATTCACCCTAAGCTAGCATCTACTGCCAGTCTTCCTCCTTTTTTATTCCTCCCTTCACCTCAAAGCTCCAGCACATAGTTGTGTATGGTTGTGAGTTCTTCTGGTTCTTTTCTGTGAGCTGCCACCACAGCATGGCTACTGATAGACGAGTGGTCTAGTTCTGTGCCTGGGAACTGAACCTGGGCCACTGAAGTGGAGCATGCCAGACTCCAACTAGGCCATCAGGGTTGGCTCTGGATTTTGTATTTTAAATCTAATATGACGATCTCTGCTTTTTGACTGATGTATTTAATTTATTTACATTTAATGTTTTTAATCATGTTGTTGGCTTTAGGTTAGCCATTTTGCTATTTTGTTTTCTACTTGTTCCATTTCCTTTTTATTCCTCTGGTCCTTCTTTGCTGTCTTCTTTCATGTTAACCAAGTACTTTTTTTGTATACTATTGTAGTTTATCTATTGACTTTCTGAACTTTATTTCTTTGACTCCTTTGGGGTAGTTGTTCTAGGGGTAACAATATGTATCTTTAACTTATCACAATCTACTTCAGGTTAATACTGCCTTGCTTCCTATAAAATATGGAAATTTTGCACCATTATGGTGTCATTTTCCCCACTTCTTTGTGCTTTCATTGTTTTATGTTCATATATTTCAGCTTATTGTAACATACATTTGTTTATTGTATATAAGAATGTGTATATGTCTTTTGTATTTACCCACATTTTTACCATTCTTTGTGTTCATTTTTCATTCCAGTTTATCCAAATTATCATCTGATGCTATTTCTCTTCAGTCTGGGCTTCTTTCAGCATTAATCTACTAGCAATGAATTTTCTCAATTTTTTTGTATTCTTGGAAATGTTTTATTTCACTTTTACTTTTGGAGTATATTTAAAACTCATGAATTGTTTTTTTCTGGAATTTTCCATTTGATGTTTGACTGCAGGTAGCTGAAACCATGGAAAGTGAAACTGTGGATAAGAGGGGACTACTGTATTTGCTTGTAATACGAAGGCTTGTACAATTCCATCTGCCTTCGGGAGGGCTAGTCCAGTTCCATTTGCCTTGTCATGGCAAGATGTGGAAATCCTATCCTAGACTTTTGAAAAGAGCCTTTTCACACATTTCTAGACTTCCATTCAAGAGACTGGACCTTACCCATCCATCTTCCACGTGATTCACTGGAGTAAAAAGTCAGTGTGGCCTCCTCTAAAAATTCTTTCATTCCATTTCTCAAGGGATAAGCACTGAATTTCTCAGACTGAATTTATTGTCTGGAACAGTGATAAGTGTCTGTCATAAGTCTCTCTTGAACAGTGATGTGTAGCATAGGAAGTCACATCATCTCTTCAAACTTTCTTATCCTCATCTGTGAAGTGGAATATACTATGTAACTTCACAGAGTTGCAAGTGCTAATATCTATACCTTAGTATTTAGTACAGAAACTGACACATGGTAGATTGCTGGCAAGTATGAACTGCCATTATTTTTGTCTCATTTCTTTTCCTCCCTTCCTCCGTTTATACTTTCCCTTCATTTTTCTTCCTCATCTTTTCTTTTGTCGTCATCATCTTCTTTTTTTGTTAGTCCATGATGCCTAGTACAGGATTGGACATACAGTAAGTAATACTGACAGAGGGGGACATTCTACTGTCAGGAGGATAAAGACAAATGTTTAAAAAAGTATTCTTTATTTCTTGTAATTATGTATTAGTTTTCTCATTGCTTCCTTGCTCGCTTGAGTCATTCATTCATTCAAATTTGTCTTGCAAAAAAGGCCAACTGGCTCTAATTTGCCTTTGCTTCTCACTGGGAAGGAAGGCCTGCCTTGACATGGGTGCTGCTGGCAAATCTCTGACACTTACACAGAGTGCCCAACTGAGATATGTGATACATGTTAGCCTTCTGCCTGGCTGACCTCAGGTATGTCTCATCCCTTTTAGTTCACTGCACACAACCCTGGCCCATTTCCAAAACTAATAAAGGCAGGGCACTGCTCTGCCTCAGTGATCTTTGTTCAGTCCCCTGCAACACAACCCTCCATTCTCTCGGGAAATGTCAGTCATGAAGTCCTATTTAATGACCATTTCCATCCTTCTGATGCTGGTTCATAAGACTCCAGGTAATTCAGGCCTCTCTCAAAGGTTCTGGGGTCTTGCATGTGGTATTGGTATCTTGGTGATCTCTGAGATGACTCCTACTCACATATAGTAGGCACTACCTAAACCCTTTTTCTCATCTCATATAGGTTGTGAATGTTACTCCAAAGGTCCATCTCATGTCAAGATCTCCCTTGGTTCTGCTCTGCCAAGACAAATTTAAGAGGTTGTTGCTCCTGGGGAGTGGAGTGTTGACACATGAAGTGTTTTAGATAGTGCTGTCATTGGGATGGCAGCTTGATTTATGGGTTAACTGTGAGAGATTGGGTCCTCCTTTAGGAGGGATCAAGGGCAGTTTGGAGTTTGGAGAGCGAGTTGTGTTGGGGATGCTATATGACCTTAGAGACAGAGTAATATTGGAAAAATGAGCGGGGATGAGGAGGGATTGAGCAATTCTATCTGTAGACTTGGGCTGGACTATTGTTTTGGTGTAATCTGGAGAGGGAATGGTATTCTTTGTTGAGTGGGGCTGGGGGTGGAGTTGGGTAGCACTGGGAGTTGAAGTAGAGTGAAGTAGCTGTGCTTTGTTTTGGATCGATGTGAATTGGGGTTGGGTGGCTTGGCTAGTGTTAAGTTTGTGTTAAGTTTTATAATTGAGCCTTAGGTGGTTACCAGAAAACATAGAGCTGGGACGTGGAGTTAGTTGTTTGGTTCAAGCTAGGTTAAGTGCCTTATTCAAGCAGGGCATATGTGCGGTTTATCTGGGCAGGGGTTGGCTTAGCCTGGGTTTAGGGGTGATTGAGCTTGGATAAGACAGTCAAATTCATCAGAGCAGAGCTGTGGATGTTGAAATGGGGAGAATGAATGCTGGATGAAAGATATCCAGTAGTGTTTTCAAATTCTTAAAAAACTTTCTTGAGTGTGATTTACAGGGACACTGAAGAACAATAACCATAATTGTAGGCAGTGAGGATAAATGAAATCAGGAAGCTTGAATGTCCTTAAGTGTTTCCTGTCAAACCTTGGCAGGAGAAACATGGGAGTAGTTTCACCTCAGATCTGTAGAAAACCAAGGTTGTTTCTCCTTTCGTGGGACTGAGTTCAGTCACCGTGTCTAGTGTTTTCTCCTCCTCCCCTTTCTCCTCCTCTCCCTTTTCTCCTCCCCCTTCTCCTTCCCTTCCCCAGCTTCTTCCTACTTCGCATTCTCTTACCCCCTATTTCTCATCCTTTTCCATCCTCTTTACTCGAGAGATACTTTTCTCATGTTCAGTAAAGCACAGTTGCCACGTTGGAGTAGTAGTCAAAACCACAAGTGGGTTTGCAAAAAGAACAACAAAAAAGGAAGACAGCACTCTATGCTTCAAAAGTTGTACCTGGTGTTCCTTCCTTCATAATCATTTAATACTTTCACCTGGCAAAATTTATGGGCAGGAACTGTTCTGGACAACCTTTTCTGGGACAAAGTCATTTTTTCCTTTTATCACCCCAAATATATATATGTATATGAAATGAAACTGCTTGAAAGCCAAGACTGTTTTTTAAATCTATGTATTCCTGGTCTTGAGCTGAGTGCTTTGCACAGAGTAGGTTTTAGTAAATATTTATTGAGTGAATGAGTATGTAAATGACTTATGCCTAGTAAATATATACAGATAGGGACAACCTTAGAAGTTGGATGGGGAAGAATCATGTTTGGGGTGCACAGGTGGCAGAGAACTCATGTATCACTGGTTTTTGCTCTGGATGGAGCTGTTAGAAAGAATCTAGAGAGTATGGTTTTTTTTTGTTTGTTTTTTGTTTTTAAAGATTTTATTTTTTCCTTTTTCTCCCCAAAGCCCCCCGGTACATAGTTGTATATTCTCCGTTGTGGGTCCTTCTAGTTGTGGCATGTGGGACGCTGCCTCAGCGTGGTTTGATGAGCAGTGTCATGTCCGCGCCCAGGATTCGAACCAACGAAACACTGGGCCGCCTGCAGCGGAGCACGCGAACTTAACCACTCGGCCACGGGGCCAGCCCCGAGTATGGTTTTTTTTAATTATGATATTTTAATTTACTCTTAAAACAAGTCATGTGTGGGAAAATGAGCTGGGCAATGTCTATGGGTGATTGTGAGAAGGTCAGGCCGGGTTGTGGCTCTCACTTCAAGCAGGAGCCCATCAGTATTTTCTGGGAAACTCTTGCAAAGCACCCTTGCTCTAGCCTCTCCCAAGACCTATGGGATCAGACTCTCTAGAGACTTGATGTGAGTATACTTAAAAATTCCCTGGGTCATTATAAACTATGACACACCATATTAACCTGCTCCTTCACAAACACAGTTGAGATTTTCTGATCTGGTGCACCCTTCCATTCCCATTTCTCACATGGGGAGACTAGGTCCAGAGCGTCAGAGGCTACTCTGGGATTCAAAAGCTGGACTCCTCTGACTTCAATTTGAGGGTGGAGGGATCATCAAAGGTGACGTTAACTTGAATGTGGGTGGCACAGTTTGTCATGACAGGGGGAACATAGCGTTAGAACAGCAACAGGAGTGAGAAACTCTACAAATGTCTTTGACAAAGCTTCTGTTTGTTTGCTTATTTAACCACTGTTAGCAGAATCCTTCAGGATTCTTGACCTGCTTTCCGTGTAGAGAGAGTAAGGAAAAACCAGCTTGCCTGATCCTCATTCTTGGTATCTATGTTCTTATCCACCCTCTGGTGACTACAAAGAAGAGACCTTGGGTGCCCCAGTTTCCATCCAGTGTGTTTGGGAGAAAAGGAAAGCCCTCCGGCTCAGATGTTAGCCAGAAGAATGTGGGTGTCACTCTGGGGAACCCCTCTGCAGGACTCCTCCTCTTATAAGTAGGATGGTGCCGAAAGAGAGACAAGTTTCAGGATGAGGATGAGGATTAATGTAGTAAACACATTATCATGATAGAGAAGCATGGACGAAGGGTGCCATTTTTAACCTCCTTCCTCTGGTTCATCAGCAGTCTGGCTGATGTGGCAGCAATTGAGTACCTGCTCTGTACTGGAGTGCCAATTTCCGGGGCAGTTCGTATGTACACCGACACCGAAAAGCTATGGGATATCCGCCACTGAGGCATTTTCTTTTCTCCTTTCTTTCCAGTTACCTTCTCTGACTTCACCTAAACTTGGAAAATTTTGCTTTCTCTTGTGAAAAATTTAGCAAAGGTTCTTTTTTTCCATGCAGGAAATAACAGCAAGCTTACTTTGTCCAATTTTTATTAATGTGAGTGGGCATTAGAGACCCCAGCATGCTTAGCACTGAGTACATGGCCTGGCACAGAATGAGTGCTCCTAAATGGATGTAGAATGAGGGGATAGGTGGATGTTGGAAAGGTCCTTGAATGCTGGGCCATGGATTTTGGACTATCTATTGAAAGATGTAGAAGGCCCTATGCCTGCAGATATCATGCAGGAAGATGCCAGCCTCTCCTAGAAATCCTATCGTATAGAGAGGCAGTGTGACACAGAGAGGAAAGAGCATGGACTTAATATTATGTAGATCAGAAATTGAATCCTATTCTTGAATCCTGTCCTTGGTCAAGGACAAGCTATGGAATGTGAGCAGAGCAAGGTCTCTCTTTGAGCGTCAGTGTCTTCATCTAAAAAGTGGAGATAACAGCAGGCTTTTATGTATGTGATAGACGCTGGACATATGGTAGTGAGTGTTAGTATTATTTTCTTTCTAATGGCTCCTTTGTCTTTAAGAGTTCCAATAGGTAACTAATACTATTGATGACTAATATTTATAGAATGCTGACTAAGTGTCAGGAACTTTTTCACTGGGATATTTTCAGCTGAAAAGGCTGTATACACATGCCCATATCTGGATGACTGATACATAGCTATCAATATTCACAAATAGGATTTAGCCATATGTGGAAGGTGTGGTACAGATTTGTACAGTGAGCACATGTGTATACGCTCAATTTATGTGTGACTGTGGACATGTGAATAAAATCCCTTGTGCGTGTGGGCCTCTGTGTGTGCGCCAGTGTGCTGCCCATGTGTGTACATACATACTCACGTATGCCCATGTATGCCCATGTATGTACTTGTGCTGCCCATGTGTGTACAGTATCTGTTCCTGTGGGGCCAAAGTACAGAGAGAGGCGTATGTGGTACATGTTTGCTTAAATGTTTCAAAATATGTAGGCATACAGGGCCGCAAATACGTGTGTCCTGCTTCAGAGGAGATCCTGGCTGTCTCTAATGAGAGCCGTGTGTGAGGAGCAGGCATCTGTGGGCATTTGGGAACATGTCCAATAGATGCTCACAGGGGCGCCCTTGAAGTCCTGGACCCTCAGGAAAAGACTTTCGTAGCAACAACACTGCCTGATATTTAATTACTTCTTAGTACGTGGCAGATACTTTTCTGAGCATTCTGTATGTGTGAATTTAGTCATCACAAAAACACTAAGAAGTTGGCTATATTGTTATGCCCACTGTGACGACAACACAGTGGAAGGCTAGAGGACTGAAGTAACTTGCTTAAGGATGAAGAGCTATAATGACAGAGCCCAGATTTGAACTGAAGTGGTTTTGACTCCAGATCCCGTGCTTTGAATATTCTTAGGTCCTGTTATCTTTAAATCATGCCCCCCTCCCCCACTTGTATTATCACTGCTGCATAGAAACTAAACATGGCTATGTTTTTCCCAGGTGGCCTGTTCAAATCCAACTATGGCAAGAGCCAAGAGCCTTGGAATCCATGCCAGCTTTACCAAGGCATGTGCAGAAACACCTGCAGAAAACAGGAAATTCAATACTTTACCTGCCTAAATGAACAAAAGTGCTGCCTGAAATTTCCTGCAAAAACAGCCAGTTCTAACCATGCGAAGGAGGATTACAACTCTGCCTCCAACTAGTCAGTTACAAACACTTCAAGCTACCCTGAAACTTGAATATCACCAACCTTACTCTCTCCTGGAGTAATTCCTCCCCATTCTGGAACACCTTCTCCATAAAAATACATTCCCTCTCATGTGTGTGTCTTTCATCTATGACCAGTCATCACCGGACAGGGGAAGGTTAGGCTTGGAGCTGGGGAGCCACAGAGTATAGGAAAGGACACTCACCAAAAAAGCAAATAAGGGTGCAAGGGCAGCTCAGTAGATGTTGAGGGTACCAAGGAAGGGAGGAGATCACATTTCTGCTCAGCTTTGGTACCACAAAGAGGGTTGTGATACATTCTGGAGGCTGCAGAGGGAAGGTGACAACTGGATTGAGTCTGGATGATCCAGGCAACATGTAGAGGAGATCACTGAGTCCTCCGAGTAAACATTGTAGGATCGGGACAGAGACAATAGGGTTGCCTTTGATGTCCAGAGAACTATGCTGGTCTGTTTGTACGATGTGGTGTCCTCAGAAAGAACCAGAACCAGACAGATGGATGGATGGAATTGAGTGTAGGAATTTTTGGATAAATTAGGACAAAATTTTCTAAGCAGTAGAGCTTTTGGAAAGTGGAATATACAGGCTTGTCCCTGGGCATTCTTCCAGTTTTGAGGCTGGAGGACCATTTCTGGATGCAGGACAGAGGTGATGGTGGTTATGGTGTTAGAGAGGGATTTGGAACAGAAGTCGGACATTGTACTTGATAACCTTTAACATCCTTTCCTTCCTGAGTATTGAGGAATATTGCTTTCTCACTCCAAACTTAGCTCCAACTAATATTTGACATACAATGGAATTTTTGTTGTGTTACGTATACTCCTCTTCTTTGGCTAATGTCTCATCGCTCCTCCTCTTTGGATCCCAAATTCTAGAACTAGTGTTCCCAACTAAGTTCTCTAAGTTCCAGATTCCTAATTTCATCTCACCTAAGAGAAATATGGCTTTTGTGCTTATCATTTCAGTGAAATGGTCCTGGATTTGCTCACAAATGCCTTCCTTGTTGAAAAACTTGAGCATTCTTTGAGTTTTACCATTTACTTTGCTTCTAGCTACCATTTCACTGCGCTGCTCTCAGTCTTTCCTTGAAACCCTTGTTTGCCTTGGCTTCTGGTCTCTGGGTCTTCTTGGCCATTTTGGGTGTTTCTTCTTCTGCCATCTGCCCCAAGGTATTTCTTTGTCACCTTCCCTATTTTGTCTTTCTCTCTTTTTCACTAGAGACACGTTACCTGCATTGTTCGTTATTAGACAAATGAAATCCCAGCCCAAACCAATGGATGAAAGGCCATGCACTAAATGACCAATTTATGCAGCTAGATTTTAATTTTTATGGGACTCAGAAATCTGACGGGAAAATTTAACAATGTTTGTATCTTCGAGACTCACTGACATTCAGATATGTTTGTCAGACAGGGGATAGATAGGGGCTTGGAAGAAGCCAGGTTTCAAGGAAGGGCACAGAAACTTTGTGGCATAAGTAGTATGGTCAGACACAAATTTTAGTATCTGAAAGAAATTGTTGGTCCTGGGTTCAGCATTGTAATTGGAATATAATATTTCTAGACTTTTTACTTCAGCAGTACTTGTAGATGGAAAATTGTTGTATGGTTGTAGAATTCTGGATTTAAAGCACAGATTTCCATTTCTCTGGTTTCTCCATGTCTTAGAGAAGGAAACATGAATATGGAGTCAGGAGGATTTGTTCTCCGTTCCCCATTACTGCTCAGAAGCTATGTGATCTTGGGAAAGTTCTGTATTTATATATTCAACCCAGACAACATCTCAGTTCCAGACTCACATATTGAGTTACGTATTTATGTCTTCTTGGATTTCTCAGCCATCTAGGATTCAAAATATCCTAAACTGAATCCCAAATCTGTTTGCCTGGCTTTTCCTTTGTCTTCCCTTTTCAGTCACTGACATCTACAATTTGTCCTGTTGCCCAGTTCAGAAACTTGGGAGTCATTCTTGACCTCCCCAATTCATCTTGAGTCACCAAGTCCAAACCAATAAAATGTGTTTTACATCCAACTCTCAAAATGATCTCAATTTAATGATGAAATTAGTCTTTACATAATCAAAAGTAGAGGATTCACTGTTCTTAAAGTGAAAAATCTCAACTAATTAAGAAACCATTAATGTTTTATTCGCTTGAATGTACATTTTGACTCCTTTAGAGGGACCTTCTATGTCATAGTCCCCTTTGCTCCTCTCAACAACTAATGTGATTTCTTTTTGGTGTTTTCCAATGTGCATTTGTCTATCTTTATTTCGATTGTTAATAGTACTCCCATCAAGTAATGTCATCAAAATTTGCTATTTTATTAGACCCACTTCATTCTCCACAGCATAGCATCAGTTTCTCTCATTTTTCCTTCTTGAGTTTCACTTTCTCCACTGCTCATCAACACAAATCTTATAGGGATTTTTAGGTAAATTAAGTTATAAAAGAAAGCCTGTAATTTTGATGTGTTAAGCAGCAAGGATGAAGCGATTCCCCGTTCCTGGCTGATGGACATTCTCTTCTTTCCTTCCTGAAAAACAGTTCTAATAAATGGTATACACTTATTTTAAATAGTTGAGTCTGGTCATGCTTGTGCAACAATTTGGCATAGTGTGTAAGATCCTAAGAAGAGTGGAGGTGGAGTACAGGATGTGGACTCAATTCACACATGGCCTGACTTTCAGATCCTCCTTCGTATTCCCTTCTATGGCCTGGAGAGTCCACGACTCCATCCTTGAGCTCAGAAATGCTTTGTCTTTCAGGTAGGGACTATAAACTGTGTTTGACTGTAGTTTTTGCCAGTCTGTTAACCCTTACTGCCTATACCTGAGAAAAATCAAGTCTGTTGTTGTTTAGACTCCATTCTGTGAGGTCCTCAGTCAAATGGTCAAGGAGAAATTCCCGTCTTGTTTAGCTAATTTTAAATGACAATAGTATCACTTAGTATAATCGGAATTGGTGACCAGAGATTACCTCCAAACTAGTGGGTTTTTTCCTGCTTTATTCTGAGTGCAGGATGTTCCAAAATATCTAAGAGAGAGATTTGGAAATCTCCAATTTTGGTCAGAAAGTAGTCATGATATTCGTGGAAAAAAGAGGCTTACTAAAAGAGATCAAAATTCTAAATTCTCGAGACAGCCCCGATGACCTAGAGGTTAAAGTCCGGTGCTCTCGCCACTTCGGTGGCCAGGGTTCGGTTCCGGGTCTCAGAATCACACCACTCATCTGTCAGTAGCCATGCCGTCTGTGATGGCAGCTCTTGGAGAAGAAACAGAAGGACTTACAACTAGAATATACAACCATGCTCTGGGGCTTTGGGAAGGAAAAAATAAAAAGAGGAAGATTGGCAACAGATGTTAGCTCAGGGTGAATTTTTCCCACGGGGAAAAATACTCTAAGTTCTCTCCTTTACAGATATGTATATGAGAGGTTGAAAAACATCATTAATGAACCTCAAAGCGGGAAAAAAAAGACACTTAATAGCCTTTTCAGATACACACAGACAAAAAAAAAAAAAAACCACCCAAGTCCCCAAAACATTTGTACTTGTTTTCAGACTTAAAAACCAACCTATTAGCAGAGTTTCTACGTGGCTCCAGATTTTCTGCAACAAGATTCCAGAAACTCTATTAAATTGCCTCGATATAAGATTAAGCCCCCAAAGCATTCTTATAACTTCTTAGTTCTTTAAAGGAATATACCCTAGAAATAATGGTAAGTAGATGTTGTTCCATTTAGATTAAACACACCAAAGACCTTTCACTAGGTTTACTGTAGTTTATGGAAATTAACTCTCCTGCTGTCCAAAACATAATAGATCAAAAGAGAGAACTCTCTGCTCAGAGTTTGTTTAGGGTTATAAAGGGTGAAGGAGGAAAGGAATTGATCATATATTAACGTCAAAACTGAATCTAGAAGGAGGCATCGAATAGATGCTAGTACTAAATACGTGTAACGAGCAATTCCGTGTCAACATCCAAAGTAATCTCTATTTCATAGAGAAAAGGGTTTATTTCGTTCAAAGACAAAACGAAACGTCACCCCAAACAAAAGCATTTTGGAGCATTACACATGTGTTATAAGTTTTTTGAAATAAAATTATGTTCAGAAGATATTCTATCAAAAAATTGTTAAGAAAAATTATTCAATATTTGGAAATAAGTGAAAAAGTGCTGGAAATAACCTAACAGATCCTCCTGGGATTATAATTCCATTAGGGGTGTGTATTTTTGAACAACTTCCCATTGACTAGGCTATTTTAAAACTTTGTACCGGTAGAGGTTAACTTACAGAAAACTGATGTCATTGCAAAAATTGTTTTTTTGAGAGTCATGCGAACCGTTCCCATACATAACAATCAAAGGGACAAGATGCAGTTGACGCAACTGGATGCACTTGATTTTCTGTTTGGTGGGAAATGTTACAGTTTCTTGCCCTTTAGGATATTAGATAGGTTTAGATCTATTTGCAAATTTATTTCAGAGTTCTTTTGACTGATTATATTCATCGTTATTCCTGTGAACTAATCTTAACATCTAACTGGTTTCTTCATTTTTATGAGTTGAATGAAATCATTGACATTTGCTCATTTTATATTTGCATGTATCATGTTTTTAACTTTACAAGTTTATATTATACTTTATACTTTCTCATAATAAAGGCACGTATGATGAAAGTATGAAATGTGTGGAATTTTTGTTTGTGGTTTGGAGTTTTTTTGCAAGAAACACAGAGTAATAGCAAATGTCTTAGTATGACACAAAATTGTATAAAGTAAACTGTTTTTAGACTAATAATACATTTTTTCTAGTAGAGTTGTAAAATCATAAAGAAAAATTTAATTTTGGCCTGATATAACCAAGCTACAGATCAATAATTGACACGGTATTTGGGCCTCAGATAAGCGTCTCCCCACTGAATGGGACCACTCTGTTGTTAATGTAGTCAAGTTTACCAGTCTTCTATTTAATGGTGGCATTTTATGTGTTTTCCTACAACAGGGTCAGAATGATATTAATCTAAGTTTTAAAAATATTTTAGTTTGCTTGTTTGTCTTTGTAGTTCCAGATGTTCCCAGAGGGTCTGCAACGCAGACGGTATTCAGTAAATATTTGTGGATAAATGAAAGAAATTAACAATTTTCAGCTTTGCTTTCATCACCTACAATTTCTTTTCTTTGCTGAGGAAGATGTTGCTGAGCTAACATCCACGCCAAGTTTCCACTATTTTTGTGTGTGTGGGACACCACCACAGCACAGCCGGTCAGTGGAGTAGGTGCGTGTGGAGTGGAGTGGAGATTCAAGCCTGCAAACCCTGGCTGCCGAAGCAGAGCATGTGGAACTTCAACCACCCCACCATGGAGCCGGGCCCTCATCACCTACAATTCTTAAAAAATTTACTTTTCTTACTAAATTTTTTATCTGGGGCATATTTTTCCTATTTTGGTGAGGCAGGAATGTAATTGCATTTTCCTGATAGGTTTGACCGAGCTTTACGGCTCCACTAATTGACTAGTCTCTCTTTTTCCCACTGATTTCTCACCTATGTCCTTCATATATCAATATTCCTTATACACATGGCCTATTTCTGGGGTCCCTATTTTGCTCCATTGCTCCATTATGTTGATCCCTGCATCAATGTTTCTCTATCTTAACGGCCACAGTCATATAAATAGTTATAATACATGGTGGGTTAAGTCACCATCCTGATTATTTCTCTTCAGAAGTTTCCTGGCAATTCTTGACTTTTTATCCTCTATATAGTTTTTATTCACTTTTTAAAAATTTTATAAAAATATACTGGGCTTTTGGTTGGCATTACATTGACTCTGTTGGGATTTTGATTGATGTTACATCAAATTAGCAGACCAATTTGGGAAGAAGTAATATCTTTACAAAATTATGCCCTAATATTCTTGATCATGGACTATTTATCCATTTATTTAGGATCTTTTAATGACTCCCAGTGGAATCCCATCTCAAGATTTGGCTTCTAGGTTTTCCGAGTTTAATAAAGAGAAGAGCATGTAAGGCCTTTAATTGCCAAGGCTGGAAGTGAGTTACACTAACATAAATGACTATAAATACTAATATTAGTGACTTAAGTCATTTCTCTCCTCATACCAGTGATGAGACTTGCACTGCCAAGAAACCACAAGACTTTACTGAAAATTCTTTGACTTTCTGAGAATTAGAACAACTTACAGTCAACCCACCTGGAGCAGGAGGCAGACTTTAAAGGCTGTGCCACCTCAAAGGGAAGTATGCTCCCTAGCTTTAGATTTGGCCAGGAAGAACACTGGATGAGGTGAAGCCTTCCAAAATGTGGAACCAGGGTCCATAGAGAACAATGACAACAAAGATTTTTTCCCAGAGAACCTGCACCTCTTAAATAAAATTTCCCCATTCTCACGGTCGTGGCATCTGCCATGCCTGAGCTACTTAGATTCAGAATTTGGTATGCCATGGACCACTGAATTCTGTGTGTCTTCTAGTCTTCTCTTTTTTTGTAGTCTTTGTTGTAGTTGTCTTGTCATCATTTTAAATAGAGTGTGTGTATCAGTGGAAGGAACAGAGATCTTGTCTTTTGGTTTATAGGTCACTGGAGTAAGAGGAAGTCATTGTGAGGAGATGGACTAAGAAAAAGTAATTGTGAAGACTGATTGCCTCGAGATCCTGGATTTTTGAGCTGGAGGTGGTGACTGGAGAAGACTGGCTTGTCCCACCTGGGGAGGGGCAATTTTCCACACATGGGAGGAAGAGTGAAATGCAAATTTTGTAGACTGAGGCAAAAATGGCTAGATAAACTTAAATTCCATTTTTTCTTCCTGGGTTCCTAGGAAGAATACACGTTCCAGCGTTCCTTACGGTTAGTTAGCTAGGGGCCACGTCACTAGTTCTTCCAATGGAATATGGACGAAAATAAGATATGCCACTTTAAGACCTTCCTCCTAAAAGCTCTTGTGACTCATTAGCTTTCCCAAAGCCGTTATTGTGCAACTGGAAGTAAAGTACTTAAGGATGGCACAGCCACAAAATGGGAAGTATCAAGACACCTGAGTCACCACCTGGAATCACCATCCTGAGTCTTCCAGGAAAGTCAGCTGACCAGCAATGGAGTATGATGTGAGCAAGAAAAGAACTTTTATTTTCTTGACCCAATGAGATTTTGGAGGGTTTTTTTTTTTTTTTTTTTTGTGGCAACTAGTATTAATTATCCTAATCCATGTACTTTAAATGACCCTTGGAGGAGATTCTAGGCATCCTAGTGAAGGACACATAAATCCTATCTTATCACCTGGTTGACTCTAGATTCCTGGTGTTCCATTTCCATTTATAAGCATGTTCACATGAATGTGTTAGATCACTTTAATTTACAATTTCTTGTAGGAGTTATCTGTTGGGTGAGAGGATGCACAGAGGCTGGCTGGTGGATTTTCCTGGGAGATAATAGGGTTGTTTAGGGCAAACTATGACCTCCCTTGCTAGAAAATTTTCCCTTTTTCACATGTTATTTTCTTTTATTAACCAAATTTTCAGTATTTTCTGCAGCTTTCATAACTGTTTTAGCTGGTTTTCTGTCTCTACAGCCTGAAAAGTGAAAGGAAAACCACAGTGATTTCAAGTTATCAATGATTCAATCATCCTAATAAATTTAATAATAAATGTGAAAAAGGAACTGTAAACTTACTAACAACTCTGGGCAGTAAATATGATTATGTATGCAAGACATCTAGTACCAGGCTTAGTATATACCTATTTCCTTGTATCTCAGACACATATTTTCTTGCACATTTTAATACTTGTGAAATTTGCATGTATTCTACCATCAATTTTTTTTAACTTTTTATTAAGATTATGATAGTTTACAACCTTGTGAAATTTCAGTTGTACATTATTGTTAGTCATGTTGCAGGTGCACCACTTCTCCCTTTGAGCCCTCCCCCCACCCCACCCCCCCTTTCCCCTGGTAACCACCGATCAGTTCTCTTTGTCTATATGTTAACTTCCACCTATGAGTGGAGTCATACAGAGTTCATCTTTCTCTATCTGGCTTATTTCACTTACCATAATACCCTCAAGGTCCATCCATGTTGTTGTTAATGGGATGATTTTATCCTTTTTTATGGTTGAGTAGTATTCCATTGTATATATATACACCATATCTTCTTTATCTAATCATCAGTTGATGGGCACTTAGGTTGCTTCCATGTCTTGGCTATTGTAAATAATGCTGCGATGAACATAGGGGTGCATGGGTCTCTTTGAATTGCTGATTTCAAATTCTTTGCATAGATACCCAGTAGTGGGATGGCTGAGTCATAAGGTATATCTGGTTTTAATTTTTTGAGAAATCTGCCTACTGTTTTCCATAGTGGCTGCAACAGTTTGCATTCCCACTCTACCATGAATTTTAATAGGACCTTGTTTATTACCTCACATTGGAACAAGTTGTAAGTTACATGCTTAATGAAGTTAAAAAATATAACCAACACTACGGTATTTTAATAAGCCTTGAAATTGTATTGTGAATTTTGAAATTGTTAAAGTGGTCAAGGTCACCTATAGAGGCTCTAAATAGCAGTTTGGGAATATGATCCTATACATAATTGCCAGGAAATAAAACTTTCTACTTTAATCTTTTAATGATGTCTTATATACTTTTTAAATGATAAAAGGATATCCAAGAATGAGATTGTTCCAAAAGATATAATTTTTTGCAGGCACACAGAAAATACAAGACATCATAGTTAAGCTGATGGATAACTGAGTAAAAATTAAGCTGTAAGTCACATTCCTGAGTATATTACATTTCGTTACATTATTTTTGGCATGTAACTGAGCCAAGTTAAATGGATCTATTTTTGTATGCCTCTCTAGATCCCCTTGACCTCAGCTACTTCTCAGGCCTTTGGCCATTTGCTCACAGGACAGCCCAGATCACCACTGCCGTGACCTCAACTACATTCACCAGCTGGAATAAGGATTGGGCTCTTGCATGATGCCTGCATCATGCCAGCATGGTGGGAACTGCAGCAGCTTCAGTACATAAGCCTGATCTGAGCAAATCCATCGGGCCTCTGACTGCTTTCACCATTTCTGGAGAAGTGCCACCATTTCTGGAGAGGGGCTGTTTGATAAAACTTGGAAGAGTAGAGGAGTTAATGCCCTTGAGGCAAATTTTGCCCAAGGAGAGAAGAAGCCAGCAGTTATGTTCTTCTCTCCTTATCTCCCTGATAAACTGTTCTGATTGGTGAAGCAACCGATTATGTTTTCTCCTGAAGCTATGGAAAGCTTGGTAATGCATCTCTCCTAGTGTCCATCTCTGCCCTGGGTTTATCATCCCAAATGAAGCGTTAGCACACGAGCTTTGCCTTAGACTCTGCTTTCTGGGGCAGTGGTTTTCAAATTTGTTAGAGCCCAGATTGCAGGGCCCATTTGCAGAATTTCTGGTTCAGTAGGTCTGGGATAGAGCCCAAGAATTGGTATTGCTAACAAGTTCCTAGGTAATGCTGATGCTACTGGTTCACCAGTCAAATTTTAAGAACCAGTGTTCATGGGAATCCAGGGTAAGACGATTAATATCAGGAGTGGTCCTGGAAAACAGAGTTTTGGATTGTATTTGAAGTTGGATGTTCCACCTGTCTGAAAGGAATAAGGATCCTGTTGTTAGTGATAAACAGGGTGGGAAATAACCCCTGGTGGGTAGCGGCATCACTATTACTAAAACTTCCCCCTGTTTAAATGGGATGAAGAGTGGGTGGACAATAATGCATTGCAAGGAGCTGGCCCCATGACCCAGTGGTTAAGTTTGCATGCTCTGCTTCAGTGGCCCATGGTTTCGCCAGTTTGGATCCTTGGTGTGGACCTAGCGCCACTCATCAAGCCACGCTGAGGCAGTGTCCCACAAGCAGAACTACAGGGATCTACAACTAGAATACACAACTATGTACCGGGAGGCTTTGTGGAGAAGAAGAAGAAGAAAAATAGATTTGCAACAGATGTTAACTCAGGGCCAATCTTTAAAAATAATAATAACAATAATGCATTACAAGATAAAGTGGCTGCCACTCCAGCCTAGCATGAGGCAATGATAATTAAAAGGATTGTGGTGTGGAGTTGCTAATAGAAATGATAGTTTTGAAAAGAGAAAATGATAGGCTCAAGGCAACTAATGACCAAGCTAAGACATGTTCTGAAAGCCAGAAGACTTCTCTGGCAGATGTAAGGGAGACCCTTCTGCAGCTACAGACATTGTGCTGAGATTAAGGTTTAGGATCTAATTATAAAGCTGGAAGGGTGGAAAGGAGACCAAATGTACAGGCTCCACGGGCATCTTATGTCAAAGCCAAGACCTTGATAGGGAAAATGCTGGACACTCTGATCTGGGATGGGACACTTGGAGGGAAGAGTCTGAGAATTCTAAAGCCCCAGGTTCCTCTAAACTATGTATTCTAGTCAGTAGAAGCAGATGATGGCAGGGCTTTTGTCCAGAATCCTAAAAGGTTGCATGGTGATTAACCTATTGGGGCCCATCAAAGCCTCCAAAAGTATTCCCATCTGCCACTGATACTTCAAGCACCATTGTATCTGATGGATCAGATGGCCCACATGGCAGAGCAACTTGCACAATAGCCTAGACACGATACAGAGCGTTATCCTATTCTGGGCTCCCCTCAAAACTAAGCCTCTTTGTGAGTCTTCAGTAAATGAGCCAAAGCAACACACCAAAATAAGGAATTTGTTGCCTCCAAAATCCACAGAGACACACTAGGCATTGTGTTTCTTTCTTGGTTGCAGGAGAGACAAGAGGTAACAACTTATCCTTCACCTTAGAAGGGACTTTTGGGTATGCCCCACACCATTGGGCCCCTAGAAATTTCACTGAGGTAGAAGAGCTTTGAATTCTGCTTGGATTTATTTCCCACTCTCTGACACACAAATGTCTTACCAATAAGTCTAGAGTAGTTGCTACTTCTTGCTCAGCAAGTCCAATCAGCATGATTGTATCAATCATGTATTATACAATCATGTATGATTGTGCCAGTCATGTTACATCAATGTAACACATTAGTGTGATATCTTCTGGAAGGGAAAGGTAAGAATAAAGGGGCAACAAAGTCAGCAGAATGAGGGAAATAATAAAAATCAGAGCAGAAATAAATGAAATAGAGACTTTAAAAAAGTAGAAAGGACTAATGAAACTAAGAGCTGGTTCTTTGAGAAGATAAACAAAATTGACAAACTCTCAGCCAGACTAGCCTAGAAAAAAAGAAGTTTCAAATAAATAAAATTAGAAATGAAAAAGGAGAAATTACAACAGATATCAGAAATACAAAGGACTGTAAGAGAATATTATGAAAAACTATATGCCCACAAATTGGATAACCTACAAGAAATGGATAAATTCTTAGACTCATACAACCTCCCAAAATTGAATCAAGAAGAAATAGAGAATCTGAGTAGACCAATCGCAAGTAAGGAGATTGAAACAGTAATTAAAAACCTCTCCAAAACCAAAAGTCCAGGACCAGATGGCGTCTCTGGAGAATTCTAGCAAATATTCAAAGAAGATTTAATACCTATCCTTCTCAAACTATTCTGAAAAATTGAAGAAGATAGGATGCTCCCTAACTCATTCTATCAGGACAACATTACCTGATACCAAAACCAGCAAGGACAACACAGAGAAGGAAAATTACAGGCCAATACTGTTGATGAACATAGCTGCAAAAATCTTCAACAAAATATTGGTAAACTGAATACAACAATGCATTAAAAGGATCATACCCCATGATCAAGTAGGATTTATTCCAGGGATGCAGGGGTGGTTCAACACCCACAAATCAATCAATGTGATACAACAGATTAACAAAATGAGGAATAAGAATCACATGATCATCTCAATAGATGCTGAATAAACATTTGACAAGATCCAACATCCATTTATGATAAAAGCTCTCAATAAAACGGATATAGAAGGAAAGTACCTCAAAATAATAAAGGTCATATATGACAAACCTACAGCCAACATCATACTTAATGATGAAAAACTGAAAGCCATCCCTGTGAGAATAGGAACAAGACAAGGGTGCCCATTCTTGCCACTCTTATTCAACATAGTACTGGAGGTTTTGGCCAGAGCAATTGGGCAAGAAAAAGAAATAAAAGGAATCCAAATTGGAAAGGAAGAAGTGAAACTCTCACTGTTTGCAGATGACATGATTCTATATATAGGAAACCCTAAAGAGTCCATCAGAAAACTATTAGAAATAATCAACTAGATATTCCATGCTTATGGGTCAGAAGAACAAACATAGTTAAAATGTCCACACTACCTAAAGCAATCTACAGATTCATTGCAATCCCAATCATAATCCCAATGACATTCTTCACAGAAATAGAACAAAGAATCCTAATATTTATATGGAACAACAAAAGACCCCGAATAGCCAAAGCAATCCAGAGAAAAAAGAACAAAGCTGGAGGTATCACAGTCTCTGACTTCAAAATATACTACAAAGCTGTGGTAATAAGAACAGCATAGTACTGGCACAAAACCAGTCACACAGATCAATGTGTACTTGCAGAATCAAAAGCCCAGAAATAAAACCACATATCTGCAGATAGCTAATCCTCGACAAAGGAGCCAAGGCCATACAATTGAGAAAGGAAAATCTGTTCAATAAATGGTGTTGGGAAAACTGAACAGCCACATGCAAAAGAATGAAAGTAGACCATTACCTTTCACTATACACAAAAAATTAACTCAAAATGGATTAAAGACTTGAAGGTAAGACGTGAAACCATAAAACTTCTAGAAGAAAATATAGGCAGTATACTCTTTGACATCAGTCTTAGAAAGATCTTTTCCAATACCATTTCTACTCAGGCAAAGGAAACAAAAGAAAAAATAAACAAATGGGACTTCATCAGACTAAAGTGCTTCTGCAAGGCAATGGAAATGATGAGCAAAATGAAAAGATAACCCACCAATTGGGAGAAAATATTTGCAAATCATATATCTGACAAGGGGTTAATTTCCAAAATATGTAAAGAACTCATAAAACTCAACAACAACAAAAAAACCTGATCAAAAAACAGGCAAAGGAAATGAACAGATGTTTTTCCAAAGAAAATATTCAGATGGCCAACAGGCACATGAAAAAATGCTCATCATCACTAATCATCAGGGAAATGCAAATCAAGACTACAATGAGATATCACCTCACACTTGTTAGAATGACTGTAATCACCAAGGTAAAAAACAACAAATCTTGGAGAGGATGTGAAGAAAGGAGAACCCTCATACACTGCTGGAGGGAACCCAAACCAGTGCAGCCACTATGGAAAACAGCATGGATATTTCTCAAAAAATTAAAAATAGAAATACCATATGAGTCAGCCATCCCACTACTGGGTACTTATCCAAACAACTTAAAATCAATGATCCGAAGAGGCTTATGCATCCCTATGTTTATTGCAGCATTATTCACAGTAGCCAAGACGTGGAAACAACCCAAGTGCCCATCAATGGATGATTGGATAAAGAAGATGTGATATATATATACAACGGAATTCTACTGTGTCATAAAAAAGGTGAAATCTACCCATTTGCAACACCATGGATGGACCTTGAGGGTATGACGTTCAGCAGAGTAAACCAGACAGAGAAAGACAAATACTGCATGATTTCACTTATATATGGAAGATAAACAAACACATGGACAAAGAGAACAGATTAGTGGTTACCAGAGGGGAAGAGGGTTTAGGGGTGGGCACAAGGGGTAGAGGGGAACATATATATAGCGACTGACAAATAATAACGTACAACTGAAATTTCACAATGTTATAAACTATCATGACCTCAATAAAATAAAAAAATACTAAACAGAAGAAGTCCTCTACCAAAGAGATTGAAATTATAAAAGAGACCCAGACAAAAGTTCTGGAGCTGAAAAATTCAATGAATGAGATAGAGAATGCAATAGAGAGCATGGGCATTAGGGCAGACAATATGGAACAAAGAAAAAATGACTTGGAGGATAAGAATATGCAAATAATACAGTTAAAAGAGGATTGGGAACTAAGATTTTTAAAAGTTGAAAAGCCTACAAGAGCTATTGGAATTGTTGAAAGTGAAGGAGAAATAAAAGCTTTCCCAGACAAACAAAAGCTGAGGGAGTTCACCACCACTAGACTTGCCTTGCAACAAATGCTGAAAGGAGTTCTTCAAGCTGAACTGAAAAGACATGAATAATGGACATCAAGACATCTAAAAGTATACACGTGCTGGAAAAGTGAAGAATAGACACTCAAAATTAGAAAACTGTAACTCTGTATTAAAATGGTGTATTAACTACTTAACTATAATATAAAGGTTAAGGGAAAAGAGTATTAAAATAACTATAGTTACTATAATTTGTTAATGAATACACAACACAAAAAGAGGGAAATTGTGACATCAAAAATATAAAAGGGGGGGCCGGCCCTGTGGCTGATTGGTTAAGTTTGTGCACTCCACTTTGGCAATCCAGGGTTTCACTGGTTCGGATCCTGGGCAAGGACATGGCGCCACTCATCAAGCCATGCTGAGGTGGCGTCCCACATGCCACAACTAGAAGGATCCACAACTAGAATATACATCTATGTATTGGGGGGCTTTGGGGAGAAGAAGGAAAAATAATAAGAAAAATAAAATCTTTTAAAAAAGCATAAAAGGAGAAGTAAAAGAGTGGAGTCTTTATAGGCAAACAAAGATAAGTTGCTATCAGCATAAAATGGACAGTTTTATCTATGAGATGTTTTGTGTAAGCGTCATGGTAACCACAAAGCAAAAATCTAGAGTAGCTTCTTGAAACATAAAAAAGAGAGGGAGGGGACAGAGCATACCACCACGGAAAACAACCAGTTTTCAAAGTAGGCAGAAGTAGAGAGGAAAAGAAACAATGGAAATACAAAACAAAACAAAACAAAACAAAAAAACCCAAAAACCAGAAAGCAATCAATAGATGGCAGTAGTAAGTCCTTGCATATCAATAATCACTCTAAATGTAAGTTCACCAATCAAAAGGTACATAGTGGTTAAATGGATGAGAAAACAAGACCCAACTATATGCTGCCTACAAGAGACTCACTTCAGCTCTAAAGACTCAAAGTGAACAGATGGAAGAAGATATGCCATGCAGGTAGAAACCAAAAGAAAGTGAAAATAGCCATATTTATATCGGACAAAATAGACTTTAAGCCAAAAATAGTATCAAGAGACAAAAAGATCATTATATAATGATAAAGGGGTCAATACATCAAGAAGATAGAACTATTGTAAATATATATGCACCCAACATTGGAGCACCTAAATATATTAAGCAAATTCTAACAGATCTGAAGAGAAAAATAGACAATATAATAATAGTAAGGGACTTCAATACCCTACTGTCAGCAAGGGATAGATCATCCAGACAGAAAATCAACAGGGAAATATTGGACTTGAAGCATACTTTAGACCAAATGGATTCAACAAACGTACGTAGAACTTTGCATCCAACAACAGCAGAATGCACATTCTTTTTAAGTGCACGTGGAACATTCTCCAGGAGAGATCATATAATAGGACATAAAACAAGTGTTAGCAATTTTCAGAAGATTGAAACCATACCAACTGTCTTTTCTGACCATAATGGTATGAAACCAGAAATCAAAAACAAGAATAAATCTGGAAAAACTACAAACATGTGGAAACTAAACAACACACGTCTGAACAACCAAAGGATCAAAGAAGAAATCACAAGAGAAATTTTTAAAAGTCTTGAAACAAATGAAATGGAAACACAAATCCTATGGAATGCTGGAAAAACGGTTCTGGAAGGAAAGTTTATAGTAATAAATGCATACATTAAGAAGTGAGAAAGATCTCAAATGAACAACCTAACTTTACACTTCAAGGAACCAGAAAAACAAGAAGAAATTAAGCCTAAAATTAGTAAAAGGAAGAAAATATTAAACATCAGAGCAGAGATAAATGAAACAGAGGCCGCAGAAACAACAGACAGGATTAACGAAACCAAGAGCTGGTTTTTCCAAAAACAAAAACAAAAAAGAAAAATTTTTAGCTAGACTAACAAAGAAAAAAAAGAGCGAAGACTCAAATAAATAAAACTATAAATGAAAGAAGAGATATTACAAGTGATACTACAGAAATGCATAGGAGCATAAGAGACAACTATGAACAATTATATGCCAACAAATTAGATAATATAGAAGAAATGGATAAATTCCTACAAACACATAACCTACCAAGACTGAATCAGGAAGAAACAGAAAATCTGAATAGAGCAATAATGAATAAAGAGGTTGACTCAATAATCAAAAACCTCCCAACATAAAAAAACAGACAGCCATACTGGCAAATTCTACCAAACACTTAAAGAAGAATTAATGCCAATCATTCTCAAGTTTCTAAAAAATTGAAGAGGAGACAACACTTCCAAACTCATTTTACAAGGCCAGCATTACCCTGATAGCAAAACCAGGTAAGGACACCACAAGAAAGGAAAACTATAGACCAATATCCCTGATGAATATAGAGGCAAAAATTCTCAACAAAATACTAGCAAACTGAATTCAGCAGCACATTAAAAGAATCATTCACCATAATCAAGTGGGATTTATCTCTGGGATTCAAGGGTGGTTCAATATATGCAAATCAATAAATGTAATACATCACATTAATAGAATAAAAGATAAAAATCACATGATCATTGCAATAGATGCAGAAAAGGCATTTGACAAAATACAACATCCTTTCATGAGAAAAAACTCTCAACAGACTGGTTATTAAAAAAACCATATCTCAACATAATAAATGCCATATACAACAAACCCAGGGCGAACATATTCGATGGTGAAAAACTGAAGGCTTTTCTTCCAAGATCAGGAACAAAAAAGGGATGCCCACTCTCACAACTCTTATTTAGTATAGAACTGGAAGTTCTAGCCAGAGAAATTAGATAAGACAAGGAATAAAAATCATCCAAATCAGAAAGGAAGAAGTAAAATTGTTGTTATTTGCAGATGATATTAGTTTGTATATAGAAATTTCCAAAGATTCAGCCAAAAAAGGTTGGAATTAATAAAAAAATAAGGTAAAGTTCCAGGATATAAAATCAACATACAGAAATCAGTTGCATTTCTATACACTAATAATGAAACATCTGAAAAAGAAATAAAGAAAACTATCTTATTCACAATAGCACCAAAACAATAAAATATCTAGGAATAAATTTAACCAAAGAAGTGAAAGATCTGTACAATGAAAACTATAAGTCTTTGATGAAAGAAATCAAAGAAGATATAAACAAATGGAAAGATATCCTGTGCTCATGGATTGTAAGAATTAATATCACTAAAATGTCCATACTACCCAAAACCATCTATAGATTCAATGCAATCCCTATCAAAATGCCAGTGGCATTCTTCACAGAAATAGAAAAAACAGTCCTAAAATTTGTATCGCACCATGAAAGATCCCAAATAGCCAAAGCAATTCTGAGAAGGAAGAACAGTCCAGAGGCATCACACTTCCTGATTTCCAACTATACTACAAAGCTGTAGCAATCAAAACAGTATGGTACTGGCATAAAAGTAGACACATGGACCAATGGAACAGAATCAGGAGCCCAGAATTAAAACTCTGCATATACAGTCAACTAATATTTGACAAGGGAGCCAAGAACACCCATTGGGGAAAGGATAGTCTCTCAACAAATGGTGTTGGGAAAGCTGGATAAACACATGCAGAAGAATGAAATTCCACCCCTATCTTACACCACTCACAAAAATTAGCTCAAAATGGATCAAAGACCTAAACATAAGACCTAATACCATGAAACTCCTAGAAGAAACATAGAGAAGAAGCTCCTCGAATTAGTCACGGCAATGATTTTTGGATATAACACCAAAAGCACAAACAAAAGCAAAAATTAACAAATGGGACTACATCAAACTTAAAAGCTTCTACACAGCAAAAGAAACAATCGACAAAATGAAAAGACAGCCTACAGAATGGGAGAGAATTTTTGCAAACCATATATCAGATAAAGAGTTAATATCCAAAATATATAAAGAACACATGCAACTCAATGGCAAGAAAATCGATCTGATTAAAAAATAGAATAAATTAGACACTTTCCCAAAGAAGATTTTAAAATGGCCACCAGATACATGAAAAGATGCTTGACAACATTAATCATCAGAGAAATTCAAATCAAAACCACAATGAGATATCACCTCACACCTTTTTAAATGGTTATCATCAAGAGGACCTAACAAGTGTGAAGACGTGGAGAAAAGGGAACTCTGTGCACTGTTGGTGGGAATGTGAACTGGTCCAGCCCTATGGAAAACAGTATGGCAGTTCCTCAAAAAGTTAAAAATAGAGCTACCATATGATCCAACAATTCCACTTCTGGGTATATCTCTGAAGAAAATGAAAATAAATTATCAAAGAGATATCTGCACCCCCATGTTCACTGCAGCATTATTCACAATAGCCAAGATACAGAAACAACCTAAGTGTCCATCAGGGGATGAATGGATAAAGTAGATGTGGTATATACATACAATGGGCTATTTTTCAGCCATAAAAAAGAAGGAAATCCTGCCTTTCGTGACAACGTAGATGGACCTTGAGGGCTTTATACTAAGGGAAACAATTCAGACAGAGCAAGACAAATACTATATGTTCTCACTGATATGTGGAATCTAAAATCGTTGAACTCAAAGAAAGAGAGAGTAGAATGGTGGTTGCCAGGGAGTTGGAGGTGGGAGAAATGGGAAGATGTCGATCAAACGATATAAACTTCCAGCTCTAAGATGAATAAATAAGTTCTGGGAGACTAATGTACAACATGGTGACTATAATTAACAATACTGTATTATATACTTGAAAGGTGTTAATAAAGTAGTTCTTAAATGTTATCATCACACACAAAAAGTAATTACGTGAGAAGAGGGACAAAATCTTTTCATAATGTGTACATGTATCAAATCGTCATGTTGTGTACCTTAAACTTACACGTGTTATATGTCATTAATATCTCAATAAGACTAGGGGAAAAAAGATTTTGATTTTAACAATTTTTTTTATATTAGACATTGTACTGACCATTAGTTTAGTCATTTAGCATTTAAAAAATCCTTTGTGGTACACTCATTATAAGTTGTGGGATATATCTCACACATATATCTGGGTCACAGATATATCACAATATCACATTTATATTTATACATTATATTTTTTATATATAACATGTAACAAGGAAAAAGAGGTTGTCCTTCTCCTTGAGGAACTCAGTCTACTGGGTGAGATGCCTGGTAAACTGAAAGTAACAAATTGAGAGAAAGCCAGGGAAGGCTTCCAGGAGTGTGGGTCCTTTCCATAACATCATACTTTGATGATGTTTGTGCCTTCTCTTCTCTTTTTTTGCATTCCCTTGCAGTTCCTGTATTGGCGTTTGTAACACTGTATACTCAATGTCACTGGCAAATAGACTGGTGTTATGAAAGGATAGAATTTATAACTCTCTGGTACATTGATGACAATGCATCTTCCTGTTTCCATGCCAGGAAGGTCAATAAATACCTGGAATCAGACCAATAGCAGACATAGTGTTATTGGCTCCTGGATCCACTGCCCTCTCCTTCTTAGGGACGACAGAATTCCTGCTCTTGGTCATGCTCCATGTAGTTCTGCTCCAGGTAAGCCCATCTTGTCAGAACTCACAGGACAGAAAAAGGGAAACTTGAATGAGATCCCATCCATGGAAGCTCCGGCAGCTATCTGTCCAAAGCCTGCCATGCTTCACTTCTTTCCAGTCTGTGCCAGCACTTGAGTAACAAATGCTGTAGCCTGACCTCCAGAATTTCCTGAATGCTAAGTCCTGTTATACCTTCAGATGAGGCCTGTTTTTCTTATCTACTAGGATGTGGTAAACAAATTAGAAAATATCTACAGAACTCTCATGTGGGGGAGAGAACACACTTTTCTGTACCCTTCCAGCCATGACAGTCTTAGATTTTTCTGATAATTTTTTTAAACAAGAACCTGCGCAAAGTCATGCTCAGAATTCTTAAATTACTGATTATTAGAGCCTGAGCAGTCTTCCAGAAATGTGCCATCCTCTTTTCCCAGTCAGTGATTCTTTCCAGAATATATTCTCCTCACATAAACTCCTATAAGTAGTATGTAGTTGATCTTCATTATTTGTGGATTCTGTATTTGGGAATTCACTTCCTTGCCAAATTTACTTGTAATCTCAAAACCAGTACTCATGGCACTTTCATGGTCATTCTTGGACATGTACAGAGCAGTGAAGAATTTGAGTCACTGGACGCACACGTTCCAAGTTGAGGTTAAACAAGACAACACTCTAACTTCCTGTTTCAGTCCTCATACTGTAAATTGCCCTTTTCACAGCATAATTACTGCCACACTTTTCACATTTTTGTGCTTTTTATTGGTGATTATTATTCTAAATGGTTCACAAACATAGTACTGAAGTTCTTTCTAGTATTCCTAAGTGCAAGAAGGCTGTGATGTGCCTTACAGGTAAAATAAATGTTGGATAAATTTTGTTCAGACATGAGTTATAATGCTGTTGGCTATGACTTCAATATTAATGAATCAACAATGTATATCAAACAAGGTGTTCTTAACAGAAGCATAACAAAACAAAGTTATGTATTGATCAGTTGACAAAAATGTGGTGATCAGAAGCTTGAAGTAACCTAATCCTATATTTCCCCTAGGAGCTGCTTCAGTATTTGCTAATTCAGTGTTTGTGGTGACTTTTAGAACATAACTACCACAAATGAGAATCAACTGTGTTTAGACTATATTTTTTACAAAAAAAGGTGAAATATACCACAAATGTTGTTCATCAAGTTGAATTTTTAATTTAATGTATGGAAGATATCCTTCCCTGAGAAATATGTGTATTTTCTTTATTATTTATAACGGCTGGATATTATACCATTGTAGGAATAAACCAAAACTGCCCAAGTTACCAGCTATTTGATTCATTTTCAAATTTTCAGTATCACCTAAACTCAGCAAAGAACATTCCTATACATGTATCTTTGTATGTTGGGACAAATTTCCTTGTAGGAATGTTTCCTAGAATTCCAATTGCTAGATAAAATAGTAAATACATAAATGCACAACTGTTTCTTTTCATATCTTCCTTTTCTCCATGCCTTTTGATTTATTACTGACAGAATTCACCTTCCTCCTGTGGTTTTTTTAAATCCCAATTTTCATTCCAGATATAAATATGAACATTCCAGTTTGTACTCATGGGCTTGTCTGGGCCTTACCTAAGCTTTGACAGAGTAGACAAGAGAGGGACATATATGAGAGACAGCTGAAAAGCAATTAATGGGGCAAATTAACTCTTGAATTATAGAGGAATAAAGGAAGGAAACATTCTGCATGATTCTGAGATTTCAAAACATTTTGAGATACCGTGATTTGGAATTATCCCCATGGAGAGTATGAGAGGAAGCATGAAGGCCTTAAGTTACAAAGTAGAAAAAAGGCAGAAAAACTTAGAGATAGAACAAGAAGGAAATGATCAGATCAGTAGGAGGAGAACTAATGTGGAAATTGATCTGAAATCAACATGTATTGAATACCTGTTACTGTATTTCCTCAATTCTCAAGTGCCCTTAGTTATAAGACGCAAGTAAGTTTTATAATAGATTTTCTGAGGATAAGAAGAAAGAACATATTACACATAGATAATTTTTGATAACTTGCAAAAGCACATAATACTACATATCCATAATACTATATATTACCTCCTTCTTTAGTATTACAAAATTTGAGGCTCAGTTGTCTTCATACATGAAAATAAACCCATGATTCAGAGTCATTGAGGACACATGGGGCTTAATCCCACAGAGGACCCTCTGAGAAACCACAAGGAAATGACTCAAAATTGTCATAATGGGAGAGGAGTAGTTTGAGGCATTTATTCATTCACATTCTTTATTGTCTGAGGGTTAATTGTCCCTAGGGTTAGAGGTTAAATAAATAAATAAATAAAGGTTAAATGTCCCTTTATTGTCCTTAGGGTTAATACCCCACATTTCCAGGTAATAGCTACACACAGGTCATCAAACTCTCATGATTCCAGAGAAGGTCACTAAGCAGAGTACAACAGAGACAGACAAGTGCTTGAGGTGGAGAGGCATCTGCCTACTGAGAACAGTCTGCAGACAAACTCCCATAGGTTTATGGGGAATGGGACAGGGCATACAAAACACCTGCTGGGCATAAGCAATAGTCCACCCCTTGCACTGTCCAAGTTCACTCCTGGCCTAGTTTAAGCCTACCTTGTTACCGATGCTTCAAGTTTGTGGCAGGTCACAGTCTCTGAAATGAAGTAAAATATATGGTTATGAGAACAAGCAGTAGTCTGCTCTGTGGCAGCTGGTCCCAAGGTCATAACTGATACTTATCATCTATTTCCTCTCACATCCTTTCTAGTTACTCTCACCAACACTTCTGCTGACCTAGGTTCCAGACCATGATCCTTGAAGAGTCTGAGCCCTTGGCTTCCTTGCTTTTGTCAGGATATTGTTGAAATTGTTTGTTTATTATTATCACCAGTTATGGGAGTAGGAAGCATCTCTCCTGGAATTCTTTAAATTCCAGACCCATACCTCCATCCTTTTACGTAGCAGCAATGCCACTCCTCAAGATTATAATAGTCACTTACCTGTATCACTATAGAAATATCTTTCTTTACTGGCTACTCTTCTGGCATGAGGATCCCAGCATGACAAGAGGACAACCATAATTTTAAGTTTGGCAGAATCCTGTCTATGCCTCTGGTGGAGGTGCCTTTTAACTTTCATATGCTTTTGTTTTCCTGTTTAGCATCCTTTTATTTCAACTTGACAAACTCTATTTTGTATTTCTTGTAAGATAGGTCTAAGGGCAACGAACTCCCTCAACTTTTGTCTGGCTGGAAAAGTTTTTTATTTTTCCTTCATTTTTGAAGGACAATTTTTCTAGAGAAAGTATGCTTGGTTGGCAGTTTTTTTCTTTCAGTACATTGAATATATTATCCCACTCCCTTCTGGCCTGTAATCTTTCTGTTGAGAAATCCAATGATGGTTTTATAGGTCTTATAGGCGTTCCCTTGTATGTAATGAGTCACTTTTTGCTTGCTGCTTTAAAATTTTTCTCTGTCTTTGATTTTTGACGATTTGGGTATGTGTCTCAGCCTCGTTTTCTTTGAGTTTATCTTATTTGGGCTCCGTTTGGCTTTCTAGACATGGATGCCCATTTCCTTTCTCAGAGTTTGAGAGTTTTTCAGCAATTATTCCCTTGAATAAGCTTTTGTCCCTTTCTCTCATTCTTCTCTTTCTGGGACTCCCATAATACATAAAGTAGTTCTGTTGATGGTGTCCCATGGGCTTTTTTCCATTCTTTTTAATTCTTTCTTCTTTTTTGCTCCTCTGATGGCATAATTTCCAATGACCTGTCTTAGAGTTAACTGCTCCTTTCTTCTGTTTGATATAGTTTGATATTGAACCCCTCTAGTAAATTTTTCAGTTCAGCTCTTGTATTCCTTAGCTCCATGATTTTTTTCTTTGGTGCTTTAATATTATCTATTCCTTTGTTGAAATTCTCACTTTGCATTTTTCCCCTAACCTCACTGAGCATCTTCGTGATGGTTATTTTGAATTGTCTCTGAGACAAATCATGTATTTCCAGTTAATTGAAGTCAATTTCTGAATATTTTTCTTGTTTCTTTGTTTGGAAAATATTTCCTTGTTTCTTCACTTTCTTTGACTCTTTGTTTTGGTATCTGTGCATTAACAAAACAGCCATCTCTCCTGGTCTTCATGAACTAGCTTCTTACAAAGAACCCTTCTCAGCCTGCCCAGAGATTCTGTGTACCCCTCAAACTTTTGTGCTACAAAGCCACCATCTATGTTCTTTATGGTCCCCAGTTGTCTGGATTATACTGGGTCCCATCAGTACTCCAAGGCAGGGAAGACAGAAGCCAGGCCCTTGGGTAGCCCCCAAAAATTTTGGAACATTGTACATGTGATCCAACTCTTTCCTTTCCAAGGGAGAAGCTGAGAGCTGGTGTTTCTGGCTTGCTCACTCTGTGATGAGCCGGCTGTGGTGCTGTGGCTAGTGCTAGCTTGCTAGTTCAAATCATGTCTTTGTTCTCAATGGCCTCCAGGTGTCTAGAGTATTCTGGAGCCTGTCAGTGCTCCAAAACACATAAGACAGAAGCCAGTGCCTTGGGTAGTCCCCCCAAAAATCAGAACATTGGACGCATGGTCCAGTCCTTTCCTTCCCTCCCCAGAGAAAATCTGGGAATTGGGGGTTTCCTCTTGATTGTGTGGTACTGTGCCAGTGGTAAGATTTTTGGTGAGAGGGTATCTTGAATTTTCCTACCAGCTTCAATGTGACTGGTTTCATGCTTTCATGGGATGCAGGAGTTTCTAAACTAGTTTATGGATTTCTCACAAAGGGAATTGGTCTGTGTTTTGTTGTTGAAATTGATGTATCTTTAGGGGGAAGGAGGGTCCAGTGCTCGCTTCCTATTCTTCCATCTTCCTGATGTCATTCCTCCTATATACCAAATGCCTTTTGAAAAGAAAAAAAATGCATGAATATAAACTAAAAATGCTATTCCACAAGAACACATACAAACAAAAATCTGCACATTAAATGCATTATAGAGATTTTTTTTTTTGTAGTGAGCAAAGAGATTGAAGTGTAGTAGAGGTAAAGTGAGAATAAAGAAATAATTATTATAAGAGAAGAAGTTAGCTGGACTAGTTAAAATAATATTCTATGACATGTGAAGCATGGTTAATTCAACCCTTTGCATGTAGAAATTAAAAATAAAAGATAGAATAAAATAAAATGGGGATAAAACATCCATAGCAGAGTAAAATGTGATATTACATGTAGATGACTAATTATACAACTCAGTAGATTATAAGTGCACAATAATGGATAGCATTTTTACTCTACACTTTTCCTATGGATTTCCTCTTTCCTTTTATTTATGTTAACAATCTATCATCCATAATTCAGGTCTTTGTAATGACCAGGCCCAAAGTATTTTCTTTTTACCCTCAATGTCTAGTCTCTTCCTGATCCATCAATTTTGCATATATTTGTTAATGTGGTCTTTCTAAGTAAAAAAAAAAAAAAAACACCAACATGGCCATCTCAGAGAGATGCTAATATTTTCATCATCCATAGGATTAGATCTAAAATCTCCAGACTGGAATTCACAGTGCATACACATCCCCATTTACATCCCTAGCCACTCACCTGTATATTTTATGCCTATACTTACAAAAAGAAAGAATATCTCTTAAATGTATAAACAGCCAGGCAGATACATTTCCTACTCAGGCTCTACTCCTCACTAGCTGTGTGACTACAGGAAAGTTAATTTCCTCTCTGAATTTCCTTGTCCTTATACAGCAGTCGTACTACACAACTCTATAGGGCAGTAGTGAAGACTGAATCATTTCTGTTATGTGGTATTTAAGTACAGACTATCTACAGTAGAGCTGATGTAAATATTACTTGATTCTCCCCACAATTATTGAGGTATAACTGGCAAATAAAAATTGTATATATTTAAGGTGCATGCCTTGATGTTTTGATATATGTATACAGTGAGATAATTGCCACAGTCATGCTAATTAACGTATCCATATCTCACATAGTTACCATTTTCTTTTCTCTTTTAAAATTTTTCCAACTATATTGAGATATAATTGACATATAACATTGTGTAAGTTTAAGATGTACGATGTGATGATTTGATACACATATATATTGTGAAATGTTTACCACAATAAGGTTAGTTAGCACATCCTTCACCTCACATAAGTACCATTTTGTTGTTATAATGGGAACATTAAAGCTCTGCTCTCCTAGCAAATTTCAAGTATGCAATACAGTATTGTTAACTATAGTCACTGTACTGTACACTAGATCCCCAGAACTTATTCGCATTATAATTGAAAGTTCGTACCCTTTGACCGACATCTTCCCATTTCCCCCACCCCTCAGCCCCTGGCAACCACTATTCTACTCTCTGTTTCTATGAGTCTGGCTTTTTTAGATTCTACATATTAGTGAGGTCCTACAGTATTTGTCTTTCTCTGTCTGATTTATTTCACTTATCATAATATATCCAAGGTCCTCCCATGTTGTTGCAAACGGCAGGATTTCCTTCATTCTTTTTATAACAGAATAATATTCTGTTGTAAATTTATATACAGCATATTTTCTCTACCCATTCATCTGTCTGTGGACAGTTAGGTTGTTTCCATTCCCACTAACAATGAAGGGTTGCCTTTTCTCCACATCCTCATCAACATTTATCTTCTCTTTTTTAAAATAGTAGCCATTCCAAAAAGTTTCAGGTGACGTCTCATAGAGGTTTTGATTTGCATTTCCCTATTGATTAGTGATGTTGAACACCTCTTCATATAACTGTTGGCCATTTGTATGTATTCTTTTAAAAAATGACTATTAAAGTCCTTTGCCATTTTCAAATTGGGTTATTTGGTTTTTTTGCTATTGAGTCATATGAGTTCCTTTTATATTATGGATTTTAACTCCTTATAGATATATGTTTTGCAAATACGTAGTCCCATTCTTCAGGTTGCCTCTTCACTCTGTTGATTGTTTCCCTTGCTGTGTACAGGTTTTTCAGTTTGCTGCAATCCCATTTGTCTATTTTTGTTTGTGTTGACTGTGGTTTTGGTGTCACATCCAAAAAATCATCGCCAAACCAATGTCAAGAGCTTTCCCCCTATATTTTCTTCTAATAATTTTGTAGTTTCAGGTCTTACATTTAAGTCTTTAATTAATTTTGAATTGATTTTTGTATATGATGTGAGATAAGAGTCCAATTTCACTATTCTGCATGTGAACACCCAGTTTTCCCACCATCATTTATGGAAGATATTATCTTTTCCCTTTGTGTGTTCCTGGCACTCTTGTTAAAGATCAGTTGATTGCACATGTGTGCGTTTGTTTCCTAGCTCTATTCTGTCCCATTGGTCTAGATGTCTGTTTTTATGCCAGGATCAGTTCTGTAGCTTTGTAATATATTATTAAATCAGGAAGTGTGATGTCTACAGCTTTGTTCTTGCTCAAAATTGCTCTGGCTATATGGGGTCTTTTGTGGTTCCATGTGAATGTAGGAGTTTTTTCTACATCTATGAAAAATGTCATTGGGATTTTGAAAGGGATTGCTTTGAATCTGTTTATCACTGTGAATGGTATGAACATTTTAACAATACTAATTCTCCCAATCCATGCACACACCATGTCTTTCTATATATCAGTGTCTTATTTAATTTCCTTCATTAATGTGTGATAATTTTTAGTGTACAAATCTTTCATCTCTTTGGTTAAATTTATTTCTAAATATTTTATTCCTTTTGATGCTATTATGAATGGGATTATTTTCTTAATTTTCTTTTTGGGTATTTGGTTTTTGTGTATAGAAACACAATAGATTTTTGTATGCTGATTTTGTATCCTGCAACTTCACTGTATTTTTATTAGTTCTAATAGTTTTTTTGTGGAATCTTTAGGGTTTTCTACATATATGATCATGCCATCTGCAAACAGATATACTTTTACTTCTTCCTTTCCAATTTGGAGGCTCTTTATTTCTTTTTCTTGTCTAATTGATGTGGCTAGGACTTCCAGTACTATGTTGAATAGAAGTGGTGAGAGTGGGCATCCTTGTCTTGTTCCTGATTTCAGAGGAAAAATCTTTCAGTTTTTCACCATTGTGTATAGGGTTAGCTGTGGGCTTTTCATATATGACCATTATTGTCTTGAGGTAAACTTCTATTATACCTATTTTGTTGAGATTTTTATTCATGCATGGATGGTGAACGTCGTTAAATGCCTTTACTGGGTCTAATGAGATGATTTTGTGTTTTTTTCTTTCATTTTCTTAACATAGTGTATCACATTTGTTGATTTGTGTATGTTGAACCACCCTTGAATCCCCGAGATAAATCCCACTTGGTCATAGTGTATAATTCTTTTAATACGCTGCTGAATTTTGTTTGCTCTTTTTTTATTGAGGATTTTTGCGTCTACGTACATCAGAGATATTGACCTATAGTTTTATTTTCTTCTGGTCTCTTTATCTGGTTTTGGTATCAGGGTGATTTTGGCTTCATGAAATGAGTTTAGAACTGTTGCCTCTTTTCCTATCATATGAAAGCATTTAAGAAAGATTGGTGTTAATTCTTCTTTGGATGTTGAGTAGAATGTACCCATGAAGCCATCTGGTCCTGGGCTTTTCTTTGTTAGGAGGTTTTGATTACTGATTCAATCTCCTTATTTGTTGTTGGCGCATTAAGGCTTCTGTTTCTTCTTATTTCAGTTTTTATAGGTTGTATATTTCTTGGAGTTTATCTATTTCTTCTAGGTTATCCAATTTGTTGGCATGTAACTGTTCATAATAGTCTTCTATGATCCTTTGTATTTTGAGGCATCTGTTACAATCTCTCTTCTTTCATTTCTGGTTTTATTTGAGTTTTTTCTATTTTTTTAGTCTAGCTAAGGGTTTGTTGATTATGTTTATTTTTTCAAAAAAAAATCTTGGTTTTGTTAATTATTTACGTTTGTATTTTTTTCATTCTGATTAGAATTATTTCTGCTCTAATCTTTATTCTTTCCTTTTTTCTGCTAACTTTGAACTTAATTTGTTCTTTTCCTAGTTCTTTGAGTTGTATTGTTAGGTGGTTTATTTGAGATCTTGCTTCTTTTTGAATGTAGTCATTTATCACTATAAACTTTTATTACTGCTTTGCTGAATCCTACAATTTCGATATGTTGTATTTTGTTTTTATCAAGATACTTTAAAAATACCTTTTGATTTCCTTTTTGTTCAAGAGTGTGTTGTTTAGTTTCCACTTAGTGATTTTTCTGTTTTCTTGCTGTTACTGATTTCTTATTTTATGCCATTGTGTTTAGAAAAGATACTTGGAATTATTCTGATCTTCTTAAACAAATTAAGACTTTTTTGTGATATAATATGTAATCTATCCTGGTGAATGTTTCATGTTTTCTTGAGAGGAACGTCTATTTTCCTGCTGTCGGGTGATCTCGCTGACATCACTTCCTGACTTTTGTTTTTTACCTTCCTTCTTTTCCATCCTCCCTACATCAATTTTCCAACATCTTTTTTTCTTTTCTTTTATCCTGACAGCTAGTACAGTGCTGGATATGCAGTAAGTGCTACTGATTAATGTGATATACTCCTGATAGGAGTATAAAGGAATATGTATTTTAAAGTTTCTTTTTTTTCCTACTTTTTTCCCCAAATCCCTCCAGTATATAGTTGTATATCTTTTTAGTTGTGGGTCCTTCTAGTTGTGGCATGTGGGATGCCGCCTCAACATGGCCTGATGAGCAGTGCCATGTTCACAACCAGGATTCGAACCAGCGAAACCCTGGGCTGCTGAAGCAGAGCACGCAAACTAAATCACTTGGCCATGGGGGCCAGCCCCCTAATGTTTCTTTATTTCTTATAATTACTTACTAGTTTTTTTCATGGTTTAGTTGATTGATTGGCTCTCTTATTCATTTCAACTTGTCTTACACAAAATACAAGCTAACTCTAATTTTACTCTGTCTCTTATTGGGAAGGAAGGTCCCCTTGGTGTGGGTGCTGGCAAAGCTCCTACACTCACACAGAGTGCCCAGATTAGATATGTAATACACGTTATATTTCTGCCTGGCTGACCTCAAGTATGTCCCATCCTTCTTAGTTTACTGCCCACAACCCTAGCCTACTTCTGAAACTAATAAAGCAGGACACTGCCATACTGCAGAGATCTCTACTCTGTCCCCTGTGTGTGCCCTTCATTCTCTCAGAACCTGTCAGTTATGAAGCTTTATTTAATGACCATTGTCATCCTTCTGATCCTGGTTCTTAAGACTTCAGGTAACTCAAGTTACTCTCAAAGGTTCTGGGGTTCTGCACGCGGTTTTGTAATTTTGGTGACTTGGTATCAGGTAGCTTAGGGCTGTTAACCTCAAGTTCACATCATGCCAGGATCTTACTGGCTTTGTACTGCTATGATTTACTTAGGGGTTTGGTGCTCCTGGGTGGAGAAGTGGTGGGAGGAATTGGGCATAGAGTCCACTAAGGTAGCAATGTCATTGGGAAGAAAGCTTAGGACATGGGTTAGGTGTGAGGAATTGAGTCTAAGTGGAGGATCTATAGGATCAATCAAGGGTTACTTTGGAGATTGGGAAATGAATTGTGGTGCAGAGAGGATGGGACCTTTTGGTTTGGGTAATGGTAAGAAAGCAAATAGTGATTAGCTGGAAGTGAGGGATTATATTTATGGAGTTAGGCTGGGCTGATGGTTTGGGATAACTGAGTTGGAAATGTTATTTGTGAATGAATGGATCTTGCAGTGAAGTTAGGAGTAACAAGGAGCTGGAGTAGATGAGGTTTCTATGTGGGCTGGTTGTTGGGTTGAAGGTGGATACTGGTGTTTGGTGGCTTGAGTATTGTTGTGTTTATCTTGGGATTGGGGCTTGGGTGAGCATAGGATGGAAGTATACCTGAGATATGGAGTTAGGTTTTGTTAGGTGTTCATTTCGAGGAGGGTGAATGTAAGGTTGATATGGATAGAATTGGGTTAGCCTGTGGTAGGGGCTGGTTGGACTTGAATGAGATGCCTGAGTTAATCACAGCAGGGCTGTTAATAGAATGGAAATCAATCAGCTCTGGATTAAATTTATCCAATGTCCTTTTCCTATTCTTCAAAACCCTCCTTGAATGTGGTTCTCATTGACCATAAATAGCCCTAGATATAGGAGAAGGCCATGCAGGTAGATGAAATTGGGAGGCTCAAATGCTCCCAGATCCCTTTAAACCTTCGCATTTCCAGCAAACACACATACACAAACACGCACCAGAATACAACAAAAGACAACAAAACCATAGGAGGAGCTTTAACTATCCCTATAGACAGCCAAAGTTGTTACTTTTTCTTGTGTTTGAGTTAAGAGTTACCATGTTTAGCCTTTTCCCTTCTTCTTCCCCCTCATTCTACCTCTCCTGCTTCATCATTCCTTTCTCTTTACCTTCCCACATCTTTTTTTTTGGTGAGGACAGTTGGCCCTGAGCTAACATCTGTTTCCAATCTTCCTCTTTTTTCTCTCCCCAAAGCCCAAGTAAATAGTTATACATCCTAGTTGTAAGTCACTGTAGTTATTTCATGTGGGATGCTGCAACAGCAAGCTTGATGATCAGTGTAGGTCCGCACCCTGGATCCAAACCCATGAACCCTGAGCTGCTAAAGTGGAGCATGTGAACTTAGCCACTTGGCCACAGGGCCAGCCCCGTACTTTCCTCTTTCTTCTAGTTCTTCATTCTCCTACCATCTCTTTCTTGACTTATTTTACCTTTTTCCTTGAGGTGAACTTGTTCCCATATATATATGCATACATACATATATACATACAGCATTTTCTTTATCCATCCCTCCACTGAGAGACACTTAGGTTGTTTCTATGTCTTGGCTATTGAAAACAAAGCTGCAAAGAATATGTGGGTACAGATATGTTTTCAAGATAGTGATTTCATTTCCTTTGGATAGATACTTGGAAGTGGGATTGCTAGATGATATGGTAGTTCTATTTTTAATTTTTTGGGGAACCTCTATACTGTTTTCCATAGTGGCTGCACCAATTTACATTCCCACTAACAGTGCACAAGAGTTCCTTTTTCTCCACAGCCTTGCCAACACTTGTCTCTTGTCTTTTTGATAATAACCATTCTAACAGGTGTGAGGTGATATCTCATTGTGGTTTTGATTTGAGCTTTCCTTATGATTAGTGATGTTGAGCATATTTTCTTGTAACTGTTGTTCACTTGTATGGCTTATTTGGAAAAATGTCTATTCCACCCATTTAAAAAGTTTTACTGAGGTCATAATAGTTTATAATATTATGAAATTTAAGTTGTACATTATTTTCATCAGTCACCATATATATGTGCCCCCTTACCCCTTATGCCCACCCCCAACCCCTTTCCCCTCTGGTAACCATTAACCTGTTCTCTTTGCCCATGTGTTTATCTTCCATATATGAGTGAAATCATATGGTGTTTGTCTTTCTCTGTCTGGCTCATTTCACTTAACATAATACCCTCTAGTTCCATCCATGTTGTTGCAAATGGAACAATTTTGTCTCTTTTTATGGCTGAGTAGTATTCCGTTATATATGTACACCATATCTTCTTTATCCATTCATCATTCGATGGGTACTTGGGTTGCTTCCATGTCTTGGCTATTGTGAATAATTCTGCAATAAACATAGAGATGTGTAGGTCTCTTTGAGTTGTTGATTTCAAGTTCTTTGGATAAATACCCAGTAGTGGGATATCTGGGTCATTTAGTGCTTCTTTTTTTAATTTTTTGAGAAATCTCCATATTGTTTTCCATAGTGGCTGCACCAGTTTGCCTTCCCACAAACAGTGTATGAGGGTTGCCTTTTATCTACATCTTCTCCAGCATTCGTTATTTTTTGTCTTGGTAATTATAGCCATTCTAACAAATGTAAGGTGATATCTCAATGTAGTTTTGATTTGCATTTCCCTGATGATTAGTGATGTTGCACATCTTTTCATGTGCCTATTGGCTATCTGTATATCTTCTTTGGAGAAATGTCTGTTCATATCCTCTGCCCATTTTTTGATTGGGTTGTTGGTTTTTTTGTTATTGAGTTACGTGAGTTCTTTATATATTTTGGAGATTAACCCCTTGTCAGATATATGATTTGCAAATGTTTTCTCCCCATTGGCGTATTGTTTTTTCATTTTGTTCCTCGTTTCCTTTGCCTTGCAGAATCTCTTTAGTCTGATGAAGTCCCATTTGTTTATTTTTTCTTTGTTTCCCTTGGCTGAGTAGACATGGTATTAAAAAAGATCCTTCCAAGACCGATGTCCAAGAGTGTACTGCCTATATTTTCTTCTGGGAGCTTTATGGTTTCATATCTTACCTTCAAGTCTTCAATTAATTTTGAGTTAATTTTTGTGTATAGTGAAAGATAACGGTCTACTTTCATTCTTTTGCATGTGGCTGTCCAGTTTTCCCAACACCATTTATTGAAGAGACTTTCCTTTCTCCATTGTATGCTTTTAGCTCCTTTGTTGAAGATTAACTGCCTGTAGATGTGTGGGTTCATTTCTGGACTTCAATTCTGATCCATTTATTTGTGTGTGTGTGTGTGTGTGTGTTTGTACCAGTACTATGCTGTTTTGATTACTATAGAATTGTAGTATTTTTTTTTTAAAGATTTTATTTTTTTCCTTTTTCTCCCCAAAGCCCCCCGGTACATAGTTGTATATTCTTCGTTGTGGGTCCTTCTAGTTGTGGCATGTGGGACGCTGCCTCAGCGTGGTTTGATGAACAGTGCCATGTCCGCGCCCAGGATTCGAACCAACGAAACACTGGGCCGCCTGCTGGGAGCTTACGAACTTAACCACTCGGCCACGGGGCCAACCCCTAGAATTGTAGTATATTTTGAAGTTAGGGACTGTGATGCCTCCAGCTTTGTTCTTTTTCCTCAGGATTGCTTTACATTTAGACCATTTTTTTTTTTTTTAAAGATTTTATTTTTTCCTTTTTCTCCCCAAAGCCCCCCGGTACATAGTTGTGCATTCTTCGTTGTGGGTTCCTCTAGTTGTGGCATGTGGGACGCTGCCTCAGCGTGGTCTGACGAGCAGTGCCATGTCCGCGCCCAGGATTCGAACCGACGAAACACTGGGCCGCCTGCAGCGGAGCGCGCAAACTTAACCACTCAGCCACGGGGCCAGCCCCTACATTTAGACCATTTTTAATTGGATTTTATGTTTTTTTGCTAGTCACTTGTATGGGTTCCTTATATATTTGTATATTAATGCTGTATCAGGTAGTTTGCAAATATTTTCTCCCATTATTTAGGTTGCCTTTTTATTTTGCTGATTGTTTCTTTTTACATGCAAGAGCTTTTTAGTTTGATGTAGTCCTTCCTGTTTATTTTTGCTTTTTTCTCTTGAGCTTTTGATGTCATATCCAAAAAATTGTTGCCAAGAACAACGTCAAGTCACTTTATGTTTTCTTCTAGTAATTTTACAGTTTCAGGTCTTACATTTAAGTCTTTAATCAATTTCAAGTTAATTTTTGTGGAGGGTGTAACACAGGAGTCCAATTGCATTCTTCCACATGTGGTTATCTAGTTTTGCCAACACCATTATTGAAGAGACTCTCCTTTCTCCATCGAGTTTTCTTGGTTCCCTTGTCAAATGTTAGTTGACCCTATATGCGTGGATTTATCTCTGGGCTCTAGATTCTGTTCCATTGGTCTATTTGTCTATTTTTATGCCAGTATCATACTGTTTTGATTACTATAGTTTTGTAATATAGTTTGAAATCAGGAATTGTGATGCCTCCAACTTTGTTCTTCCTTCTCACAATTGCTCTGGCTATTCAAGGGTTCCTTTTGTGGTTACAAATGAATTTTAGGATTGTTTTTATATTTCTGTTGAAAAATGTCATTGTAATTTTGATTGAGACTGCATTGAATATATAGGTGGCTTTGCGTAGTGTGGACGTTTTAGCAATATTAATTCTTCCAGTCCATGTACACAGGATATCTTTCCACTTTTCTGTGTTTCTTCAATTTCTTTCATCAATGTCTTGTAATTTTCAGGGTACAGATCTTTCACTTTATTGTTTAAATTTATTCCTAAGTATTTTATTATTTTTGATGCTAGCATGAATGGAATTGCTCCCTTTGTATCTTTTTCAGATAGTTTGTTTTAGTGTATAGAAATATGCAACTGATTTTTGTATGTTGAGGTTTTTGTGTGTGTGTATGTGAGGAAGATTGGCCTTCAGCTAACATCTGTCACCAATCCTCTTTTTGCTTGAGGAAGACTGTCGCTGAGCTAACATCTGTGCCAGTCTTCCTCTATTTTATGTGAGATGTCGCCATAGCATGGCTTCACAAGCAGTGCTAGGTCCATGCCCAGGATCTGAACCTGCGAACCCCAGGCTGCTGAAGCAGAGCACACAGACTTGACCATTATGCAACTTGGCTGGTCCTAAGTATGTCAATTTTTTGTCCTGCAACTTCACTGAATTCTTCTATTGGTTTTAAGAGTCTTTTGGTGGAATCTTTAAGGTTTTCTATATATTAGATTATATCATCTGCAAATAATGATGATTCTACTTCTTCCTTTCTGATTTGAATGCCTTTTATTTCTTTTTCTTGCCTAATTTCTCTGGCTAGGAGTTCCAATACCATGATGAATGGAAGCAGTGAGAGTGGATGTCCTTGTTTCGTTCCTGATCTTAGAAGGAAGGCTTTTAAACTTTCACCATTGAGTATGATGTTAGCTGTGGGTTTACCATATATAGTCTTTATTATATTGACATATGTTCTTTCTTTATGTGACGTCTTGAGTGTTTTTATCATGAAAGGATTTTGAATTTTGTCAAATGCTTTTTCTGCATCTGTTAAGATAATTTTATGATTTTTCTTTCATTTTATTAATGTGGTGTATCATATTTATTGATTTGCATGTGTTGAACCATACTTGCATGCCAGGGATAAATTGCACATGATGATGGTGTATTATCCTTTTAATATTCTGTTGAATTTGATTTGCTAATATTTTGTTCAGAATTTTTGCATCTGTATTCAGCAAGGATATTGGCCTATAGTTTTCTTTGCTTGTAATATCTTTATCTGTTTTCAGTATCAGAGTAATGCTAGCCTCATAAAATGAGTTTGAGAGTGTTCCCTGCTTTTCCATTTTTGGAAGAGTTTGAGAAACATTGGTGTTGATTTTTCATTAAATGTTTGGTAGAATTAACCAGTGAAATCATCTAGTCCTGGGCTTTTCTTTGTTGGGAAGTTTTTGATTACCAATTCAATCTCCTTACTGATTATGCGTTTAAATTTTCTATTTTTTCACGATTCAGTCTTACTAGGTTGTATGTTTATAGGTACTTATCCATTTTTTCTAGGTTGTCCAATTTTTTGGCATATAATTGTTCATAGTGATCTCTTATAATCGTAAGAGATTTGTATTTTAGTTGTGTCAATCATAATTTTTCTCTTTAGTTTCTTGTTTTATTTATTTAATTCTTCTTGTTTTTTTTCTTAGTCTAGCTAAGGATTGTCAAATTTTTTTTTTATCTTTTCAAAAGACCAACACTTAGTTTTGTTGATCTTTTCTATTGTTTTTCTGGTCTCTATTTCAGTTACTCCCATCTGATGTTTGTTATTTCCATACTTTTGCTAATGGGGCTTGGTTTGCTAATCTTTTTCCAGTTCCTTGAGTTGTAAAATTACGTTGTTTATTTCTGGTCTTTCTTGTTTCTTAATGCAGGTAATTATTGCTATAAACTTCCCTCTTAAAACTGCTGTTACTGCATCCTGAAAGTTTTGAAATGCTGTGTTTCTATTTTCATTTGTTTCAAGATATTTGTTGATGTCTTCATTGACCCATTGGTTGTTCAGAAGTGTGTTGTTAATTTCTACACATTGGAGATGGTGTCAAGATAGCAGCATAGGCAGACTCTGAACTCACCCCCACCCATGGACACAAAAATTTACAACTATTATTGGAAGAATTACACCTAAGAGACAACTGAAAACTGGATAAAAAGAAGAACTGAATAAAACTGGAACGTGCTATTAGGCTTTGCAGCCAACTGTGCTGGGGCTCCAGCACACCTGATAAGATGTCTGAAAGGACCATAGCAGCTGCATGAAGCCAAACATTACAACCTGCCAGTGAGGGGGACAGCCTAACCACCCCAGGCAACTGCAGTAAGATCAACCCTGCCATAACAGAAGGACACATGTAGCCCACACAGGAGACACTCCTGGAAAATTTGAAACTGGTGACAAGAGGGAAGCCCACTGCTGGGCCTCATAAGGTATCTCTTACATAAGGGCATCTCTTCAAGATTGGGAGACGTAGCTGACCTACCCATTACATATATATAAGCACAAAGAGGCAAAATGAGGAGACAAAGGAATACATTCAAAGTAAGGGAACAGGACAAAAACCCCAGAAAAAGAACAAAACAAAACAGAAATAAATGATCTACCTGACAAAGAGTTCAAAGAAATAGTCATAAGGAAGCTCACTGACCTCGGGAGAAATGTGGATGAACTCAGTGAGAACTTCGACAAAGAATTGGGAAACATAAAACAGAACCAATTAGAAATGAAGAATGCAATACTGGAAATGAAAAATTCACTAGAGGAACTCAATAGTAGAGTAGATGATACAGAAGAATGGATTAGCAAGCTGGATGAAAGACTAGAGGAAATCACCCAAACTGAACAGATAAAGGAAAAAACAATTTAAAAGAATAAGAACAATCTAAGAGAACTCTGGGACGATATCAAGTGTACTAACATCCGTATTCTATGTGTCCTAAAAGGAGAAGAGAGAGACAAAGGGGCAGAGAACATAGTTGAAGAAATAATAGCTGAAAACTTTCCTAACCTAAGGAAAGAAACAGACATCCAGGTACTGGAAGCACAGAAGGCACCAAACAAGATAAACTCAAAGAGGCCCACACCAAGACACATTATAATTAAAATGTGAAGAATTAAAGATAAAGAGAGCATCCTAAAAGTCACAAGAGAAAGGCAATAAGTTACATACAAATACTACCTGGCAAGGTTGTCATTCAGAATGGAAGGCAAGATAAACAGTTTTCCAGACAAGCAAAAACTGAAGCAGTTTATCACCAAGAAACCAGCTTTACAAGAAATGTTAAAGGGACTCATTTAAGTGGAAAATAGAAGACCACAAATAGGAATAAGAAAATTATCAAAAAATGCAACTAAATCACTGGTAAAGGCAAATATACAATAAGGGTAGCAGATGAACCACTTATGAAGCTAATGTGAAGGTCAAAAGACAAAAATACTAAAATGATCTATTTCCATGAAAAGAGGGTAGTGGATACACATGCACAAAAAAAGTTTAGATATGATATCAAACATATAAAATGTAGGAGGAGAGGAATAAAAGAGTAGAGCTTTTAGTAAGCAGTCAAACTAAAGGGACTATCAACTTAATTTAGATTGCTATATATAGGTTATTACATATGAACCTCATGGTAATCACAAACCAGAAACCTAAAATAAATACACAAAAAATTTAAGAGAAAGGAACCCAAACATAATACTAAATAAAGCCATCAAACCAGAAGGGAAGAGAGCAAGAGAAGAAGAGAGGAACAGAGAACTACTAAAACATCCATAAAAAAGTAACAAAATGGCAACAAGTACATATTTATCAATAGCTACTTTAAATGTCAATGCACTAAATGCTCCAATCAAAAGGCGAAGTGTGGCCCATTGGATAAAAACCAAGACCCATATATATGCTGCATACAGGAGACACACTTCAGACCTAAAGATGCTCACAAACTGAAAGTGAAGGGGTGGGAAAAAAATACTCCATGCAAATAGCAATGAAATAAAAGCTAGGGTAGCAATACTTATATCACACAAAATAGACTTTAAAACAAAAGCTGTAATAAGGCACAAATAAGAGTACTACATAATGATAAGGGGAACAATCCAACAAGAGGATATAACACTGGTAAATATCTATGTGCCCAGCATAGGAGCACTTAAATATATAAAGCAATTATTAACAGACATAAAAGGTGGAATAGACAGCAACACAATAATAGTAGGGCACTTTAACACTCCACTTATACCAATAAATAGATCATCCAAACAGAAGATCAATAAGGAAACATTGTCCTCAAATGACACATTAGATCAGATGAACTTAGTAGATATATGCAGAACATTCCATGCAAAAACTGCAGAATACACATCAGAACACAGATTCTTTTTGAATGCATGTGGAACATTCTGCAGGAGAGATGGCATATTAGGCCACAAAACAAGTCTCAATAAATTTAAGAAGATTAAATAATACCAAGCATCTTTTCTGACCACAATGGAATGAAGCTAGAAATCAACTACAGGAAGAAAACCAGAAAAGCCACAAATATGTGGAGATTAAACAAAATGATACTAAACAATGATTGGTTCAGTGAAGAAATCAAAGGAGAAATTAAAAAATGCCTGGAGACAAATGAAAATGAAAATGTGACATGCCAAAATTTATGGGATACAGCAAAAGTGGTTCTAAGAGGGAAGTTTATAGCAATACAGGCCTACCTCAACAAACAAGGAAAATCTCAAATAAACAATCTAATAGTGCACCTAAAGGAACTGGAAAAAGAAGAACAAACAAAGTCCAAAATCAGTAGAAGGAAGGAAATAATAAAAATCAGAGCAGAAATAAATGAAATAGAGACTAAAAAAGCAGTAGAAAAAATTAATGAAACCAAGAACTGGTTCTTTGAAAAGATAAATAAAACTGACAAGCCTTTAGCTAGACTCACCAAGAAATAAGTGAGAAGGCTTAAATAAGTAAAATCAGAAATGAAAGAGGAGAAATTACAATTGACACTTCAGAAATACAAAAGATTATAAGAGAATACTACAAAAAGTTATATGCTGACATATTGGATAATCTAGGGGAAATGGATAAGTTCTTAGAATTATACAACCTTCCAAAACTGAATCAAGAATAAATAGAGAATCTGAATAGACAAATCACCAGTAAGGAGATCGAAACAGTAACCAAAAACCTCCCCAAATGTAAAAGTCCAGCATCAGACAGCTTCCCTGGTGAATGCTACCAAAATTTCAAACAAGACTTAATACCTATCCTTGTCAAACTCTTCCAAGAAACTGAAGAGGAAGGGAAGCTTCTCAACTCATTTTATGAAGCCAACATTACCCTGATACCAAAACTAGACAAGGACAACACAAAAAAGGAAAATTACAGACCAATTTCACTGATGAACATTGATGCAAAAATCTTCAACATAATATTAGCAAATTGAGTACAATACATTAAAAAGATCATACACCATGATCAAGTGGGACTTATTCCAGGGATGCAAGGATGGTTCAACATCCACAAATCAATCAACATGATACACCACATTAACAAAATGAAGAGTAAAAATCATATGATCATCTCAATAGATGCATAGAAAGCACTTGACAAGATATAGCATCCACTTACGATAAAAACTCTGAATAAAATGGGTATAGAAGTACCTCAACATAACAAAGACCACATATGACAAACCCACAGTTAATATCTTTCTCAATGGAGAAAAAGTGAACACTATTCATCTAAGAACAGGAATCAGACAAGGAGGCCCAATGTCACAACTCTTATTTAACATAGTATTGGAAGTCCTAGCCAGAGCAATCAGACAAGAAAAAGAAATAAAAGGGATCTAAATTGGAAAGAAAGAAGTGAAACTGTCACTATTTGCCAATGACATGATTTTATATATAGAAAACTTTAAAAAAATCCATCAAAAACTTTTAGAAATAATAAACGAATATGGTAAAGTTGCAGGATACAAAACCAACATACAAAAATCAGTTGCATTTCTATACACTAACAAAGAAGTAGCAGAAAGAGAAATTAAGAATGCAATCCCATTTACAACTGCAACAAAAAGAATAAAATACCTAGGGATAAACTTAACCAAAGAGGTGAAAGCTCTATACACTGAAAACTATAAAACTTTGTTGAAAGGAACTGAAGAAGACACAAAGAAATGGAAAGATATTCCATACTCTTGGATTAGAAGAATTAACATAGTTAAAATGTCCATACATCCTAAAGCAATCTACAGATTCAATGCAAGCAAGTTCCAAAGACACTTTTCACAGAAATAGAACAAAGAATCCTAAAATTTATATGGAACAACAAAAGACCCTAAATAGCCAAAGGAATCCTGAGAAAAAAGAACAAAGCTGGAGGCATCACAATCCCTGATTTCAAAGTATACTACAAAGCTATAGTAACCAAAACAGCATGGTACTGGCACAAAAACAGACACACAGATCAGTGCAACAGAATCAAGAGCCCAGAAATGAACCCTCACATCTATGGCCAGCTAATTTTTGACAAGGGAACCAAGAACATACATGGAGAAAGGAAAGTCTCTTCATTGGGAAAACTAGAGAGCCACATGCAAAAGAATGAAAGTAGACCATTATCTTACACTATACACAAAATTAACTCAAAATGGATTAAAGACTTGAATGTAAGACATGAAACTTCTAGAAGAAAACACAGGCAGTACTCTCTTCGACATTGGTCTTAGCAGCATATTTTCAAGTACCACGTCTGACCAGGCAGGGGGAACAATAGAAAAAATAAACAAATGGGACTACATCAAACTAAAAAGCTTTTGCACAGCAAAGGAAATCATCAACAAAAGAAAAAAACAGCCCACCAATTGGGAGAACATATTTGCAAACCATATATCTGATAAGGGGTAAATATCCAAAATATATCAAGAACTCATACATCTCAACAACAAAAACACTAACAACCCAGTTAAAAAATGGGAAAAAGGGGACCAGCCCCACGGCCAAGTGGTTAAAGTTCCCCACACTCTGCTTGGCGGCCTGGGTTCATGGGTTTGGATGCTTGGCATGGACCTACTCTGCTCATCAGCCATGCTGTGGAGGCATCCCACATGCAATATAGAGGAAGACTGGTAAAGATGTTAGCTCAGGTCTAATGTTCCTAAGCAAAAAAAGAAAGAAAGTTTGGCAACAGATATTAGCTCAGGGCGAATCTTCCTCATCAAAAAAGAAAAATGGGCAAAAGATCTGAACAGAAATTTCCCCAAAGAAGATATACGTGTACCCAACAGGCTCATGAAAAGATGTTCAACATCAGTAATTATCAGGGAAATGCAAATCAAAACTCCAATGAGATATCACCTCATACCCACCAGAATGGCTATAACTAACAAGATAGGAAATAATAAATGTTGGAGAGGATGTGGAGAATAGGTAATTCTCATACACTGCTGGTGGGAGTGCAAACTGGTGCAGCTACTATGGAAAACGGTATGGAGATTTCCCCCCAAATTAAGAATAGATCTACCACATGATCCAGTTATTTCACTGCTTGGTATTTATCCAAAGAACATGAGAACACGAATGCATAAAGATACATGCACCCTATGTTCATCCCAGCATTATTCACAATAGCCAAGACTTGGAAACAACATAGGTGCCCATCAAGGGATGAATGGAAAGACAAGATGTGGTATATACGCAGTAGACTACTACTCAGCCATAAAAAAGGATGAAATCTGGCCATTTGTGGCAAACATGGTTGGACCTTGAGGGAATTATGCCAAGTCAAATATTTAAGAGGGAGAAAGTCAAATACCATATGATCTCACTCATAAGTAGAAGATAAAAACAACAACAAAGAAACGCATAGAGACAGAGATTGAATTGGTGGTTACCAGAAAGAAAGAGGAGGGAGGAGAATGAAAGGGGTGATTAGGTGCATGTGTATAGTGATGGACTGTAATTAGTCTTTAGGTGGTGAGCACGATATAGTCTATATAGAAGTCAAAATATAATGATGTACGCCTGGAATATATAGTGTTGTATTTATATGCTATATAATTTATAGTTATATAATTTATATATGTTCATGTATTTATATAATTTACCACAATAAAAAAATAAATTAAAAAATTAAAATTCAAAAAACTTTCTACACATTTGCGAATTTTCCAATTTTCCTCCTCTTATTCATTTCATACCATTGTGGTTAGGGAAGACTCCTGACGTTATTTCAATCTTCTTGCGTTTTCAAAGGCTTGTGTCTTAACATATCATCTATTCTGGAGAATGTTCTCTTTGTGTGTGAGAAGAATGTGTATTCTGCTGCTGTTGGGAATATTCTGTATGCATCTTTTAGGTCTATTTTGTCTAAGGTATAGTCCAATCCATTGTTTCCTAATTGTTTTTCTGTTTGGATGATCTATCCATTGCTGAAAGCTGGGTATTGTGTCCTTATATGATTGTATTGTTGTCTGCAGCTCTATTTAGATTTCTTAGTATTGGCTTAATATGTTTAGAAGTTCTGATGTTGGGTGCGTATATATTAACAATTGTTGTATCCTCTTGATGAATTGACTCCTTTATCATTTATAAGACCTTCTTTGTCTCTTGTGACAGTTTTTGACTTAAAATCTATTTTGTCTGATATTGGTATAGATACTCATGCTGTCTTTTGGTTTCCATTTGCGTGGAATATCTTTTTCCATCCCTTCACTTTGAATCTATGTGTGTCCTTAATGCTGAAGTGAGTCTCTTGTAGGCAGCCTTTAGTTGGGTCTTGTTTTTTAATCCATTCAGCCACTCTATGCCTTTTGATTGGAGAATTTAATCCATTTACTTTTAAAGCAATTATTGATAGGTAAGGAGTCACTAATTGTTTTGTGGCTGTTTTGTAGTTCCCTCAGTCCTTTCTTCCTCTTTTTCTGTCTTTCTTTGTGGGTTGATGATGTTCTGTTGTGGTATGCCTTGATTCCTTTCTGTTTTGCTTTGGCACACCTACCACAAATTTTTGCTTTGTGGCTACTGTGAGGCTTTCATAAAACATCTTATAGATATAACAGCCTACTTAAAGCTGATAACTTAACATTGATCACATACAAAAACTTTATTCTTTTACTCCCTCCTCATAATTTATGTTTTTGTTGTCATAATTTACCACTTTTTATATTCTGTATCTATTAACAACTGTAACTATTTTTTAATAATGTTGTCCTTTAATCCTTTGTACTGGACTTAAGTGATTCACATCATATTACAGCACTAGAGTATTCTGAATTTGGCTACATACTTATCTTTATCAGTATGTTTTATGTTTTCATACGTTTTTATGTTACCAAGTAGCATTCTTTCACTTTAGGTTGAAGAACTCATTTTAGCATTTCTTATAAGGCAGGTCTAGTGGTGATGAACTCCCTCAGCTTTTGGTTTTTGGGGATAGTCTTTATCTCTCCTTCATTCCTGAAAGACAACTTTGCCAGGTAAATTATTCTTGGTTGGCAGTTTTTTTTGGCTGCACATTGAATGTATCATCCATGTTCCCCTGGCCTGCAATATTTGTGCTGAGAAAACTGCTGAAACCTTCATGAGGGTTCCTTTATATGTGAGAAACTTTTTTCTCTGCTCCTTTTAAAATTCTCTGTGTTTGATTTTAGGCAGTTTTATTTTAATCTATCCTGGAGAAGTTTCTTTTGGGTTGAAATTTTGAGTGACCTATTAAGTTCTTGAACTTGTATGTTCAACTTTCCCTGTAATTGGGAAGTTCTCATCCACTGTTTTCTTTAAGTAAGCTTTCTGCTCATTTATCTCTCTCTCCTCCTTCTAGGATTCCAATAATGCAGAGATGGTTTCTCTTAACTGTAATCCATAACTGATGTAGGCTTTTTTCACTCTTTTTTAATTCTTTTTTCTTTTTGCTCCTCTGACTGGATGATTTTTAAATGATCTATCTTATAGTTCACTAATTCTTTCTTCTGCTTGGTCAAGTCTGATGTTGTCTCTGTTTAATTCTTCAGTTGTTGTATTTGTCAACTTTAGGATTTCTGCTTTTTTTTAAAAAAAATGGTTTATATTTCTTTCTTGAACTTCTCTCTTTGTTTATGCACCATTTTCCTAATTTCATTTAGTTGTCTATGTGTGCTTTCTTGTAGTTCACTAATTTCTTTAAGAAGATTATTCTGATCTCTATTTCTTTAAGGTCAGTCACAGGGTTTTTATTAGTTTCCTATCATGGTATCATGTTTCCTTCATTATTCGTTATCTTTATGGCCTTCCATTGGTGTCTGTGCATTTGAGAAGTAGGCATCTCTTCTAGTCTTTACAGACTGACTTTGGAAGGTAAAGCCCATCACGAGTCAGCCTATCTAGAGATTCTGGGTGGGCCATCTGGTAGTGTCCCCAGAAGGGTTCACTGCTGAAGTTTTGGGTGACCTGGTGCTGGGGCAAGCTGAAAGCTTGTAATAGCAGTAGTCGTCCTGGCACTGGGTCCCATCAGAATACTGTGTTCACAGGTGCTCCTCTGGAACCTAGATTTGCTGGTATTTATTGGGAGCCTGGGGCCCCATGGGGCACCCAGGGCTTCAGGAACCAGCTGGTGCTGGGATGTGCTGGGAACTGGTGCCACAGGAGCCATCTTGACCCACTGGAGCCAACCAGTGGGTTCGCAGGAGCCCACTGGGATCCTAGTTCCATGAGACTGGCCAATGCTATTGGGAACCTGGGGTTGCAAGAGTTGCCTGGGGCTGTGGGAGCCAATAGGTGCTGGAGTGGATTGAGGGCCTGGATTCACAGGAGCCATCCAGGAAGCTGGAGCTGAGGAAGCTGCCTGGAGTTGTGGCAGCCACCTGGGCTGCTGAGCTTCCTGAGGCTGCTTGAGCCAACAGGCACCCATGTAGGCTGGGAGCCTGGGTTTGTAGGGGCCCTTTGAGAGCCTGGAACTGAGGAACCTACCTGGAGCCACTGGAGATGTCTGGGGCCTGGCAGGTGCTGGGGTGAGTTGGGGGCCTGGGTTTTCGGGAGCCTGCCAGTAGCCTGGTGCTACCAGAGCTGCCTGGGGCCTGGGGGCCTCCTGGTACCAACTAGAGCCAGCAGGCACCAGGGTGACTTGGGAGCCTCAGATCGTGGGATCCTGCTGGGAGGATGCCATGTGCTGTGGATGCCATCTGGGGCCACTGGAGTCTGCAGGTGCCAGGGTAAACTGGGGCCCTGGATTTGTGGAAGCCCACTGGGATCCTGGTGTCATGGGTGCCACCTGGTGCAATGGGAGCCATTTGGGGCTCCTGGAGACAGGGCGAGCTGTGGACCTGGGTTTATGGAGCCTGTTGTGAGCCCAGTGTCACAGGAGCCACCTGGAGCCATGGGTACCACCTGGAGCCACTGGAGCTGGCATGCACCAGATTGAGATGGGGACTTGGGTTTGTGAGAGCTTTGGCAGAAGCCTGGTGTTGTGAAAACCACGTTGGTCCATGGGAATTGCCTGGGGTTCAGGAGAAGGCAGGTGCCAGAGTGAGCTGGGGGCCCAGATTCACAGGAGCCCACTGGTAGCCTGGTGCCAAGGATACCACTTGGGGCTGCAGGAGCCAGCAGGCAGTGGGATGAGCTGGAGGCCTGAATTTGCAAGGGCCTTCCAGGAACCTGGTGCCAAGGATGCTGCTTGGGGTAGCTGGAGCTCCCTGGGGTGAGCCTGGGGACTGGGTCCATGGGAACTTGCAGGGAGCCACCTAGAGCCCTAGGAATTAGCCTGGTGCTAGGGTAGGCTGGCTCTGGGGTCTGTAGTAAAGTTGGGCACTCACTTTACTCTCCTTCTCCCATAGGGAAAATCTCTCTCTCTACACTGGGGAGGGGTAATGGGGGTAGTGGGAAGGCATCTTTTCTTATTTTTGTGCTTCATCCAGGTTGTGTAATCACTCACCTGGAATCCATTGGCTCTTATGAAGGTATTTTTGTGCACAGATAGTTGTTAAAAGCAATGTCTCGTGTGTGTGTGTGTGGGGGGGGTGCTGCTAGAAATTCCTATGCCACCATTTTGCTGACATCTCTCCCTTCATCTATTCTTTTTAAAAATGTACATTTTTTGTTCAGGGAAGAAAGACTGGAAATTACTCATAAATAAAATTACAATTAAGAGTGATGCATTTACAGTTGCTTTTGAGTTCCGTTTTATTAGTCTGGGTGGTCATTGGAGACTTCTGTTTATTTAGCCTGGCACATAATGGGTAATGATAAATGGATTTGGAATAAGAGGATAGGTGGATTACGGTAGAAGAAGCTGAAGTCCAGTCTAAGGAGTGTAGATTTTATATTTAAGGCAGTGGAATATTCCTGTGCCTTACGGCCATTATTCCAAGAGATGCTGTACTCTCCCAACAATTTTACCACACAGGGAAGCAGTGTGAAAGATAGGATAGAGTAGGAGTTCTGAGTCATGTATGTTGATTTTATATCTTGCAACTTTTTTTTTTGAAGATTTTATTTTTTCCTTTTTCTCCCCAAAGCCCCCCAGCACATAGTTGTATATTCTTCGTTGTGGGTCCTTCTAGGTGTGGCATGTGGGACGCTGCCTCAGCGTGGTTTGATGAGCAGTGCCATGTCCGTGCCCAGGATTCGAACCAACGAAACACCGGGCTGCCTGCAGCGGAGCACGTGAACTTAACCGCTCAGCCACGGGGCCAGCCCCTGTATATCTTGCAACTTTGATGAATTTATTAGTTCTGACAGTGTGTGTGTGTGTGTGTGTGTAATCTTTAGGAATATCTACATGTAAGACAATATCTGTGAACTGAGATAAATTTTACTTCTTTCATTCCAATTGGATATCTTTTATTATTTTTTTTTTCTTGTCTAATTTCTCTGGTTAGGAATTCTAGCACTATGTTGAAGAGAAGTGGTAAAGTTTGTCCTTGTCTTATTTCTGATCTTAGAGGAAAACCTGTCAGTCTTTCACCACTGAGTACGAAGTTAGTTGTGGGCTTTTCATATATGGTCTTTATTATGTTGATGTAGTTTTCTTCTATTTCTATTTTATTGAGTGTTTTTATTATGAGAGGCTTTGAATTTTGTTAAATGTTTTTTCTACATCTTTGAGACAATCACTTGGTTTTTTACCTTTATTTTATTAAAGTGTGAATTCTGTTTTTTAGCATTTTGCTAAAGATTTTTGCATCAATATTCATCAGTGATATTGGTCTGCAGATTTCTTTTCTTGTAGTGCCTTTAGAACCAATGTAATGCTGGCTTTATAAATGAGTTTTGAAGTGTTCCCTCCTCTTCAACTTTTTGGATGAGTTTGGGGAAGATTAGTATTAATTCTTTAAATGCTTTGTAGAGCTGATAAGGGAATCCATTTGGTCCCATGCTTTCCTTTGTTGGGAGGTTTTGATTACTATTTCAATCTCTTTACTTATTATAGGTCTGTTAAGATTTTCTATTTCTTAATTTCAGTCTTGGTAGATTTTGTGTTTCTAGGAATTTTTCAATTTCATCTAAGTTACCCAATCTTGTCATAAAATTATTCATATAGTATTCTCTTATAATCCTTTTTATTTCTGTTAAATTGGTAATAATGCTCCATCTTTCATTTCTGATTTTGGTTATTTGAGTCTTCTCTCCTTTTTCTTATTTTATCTAGCTAAAGTTTTGTCAATTTTGTTGATCTTTTTGAACAACCAGCTCTTGGTTTCATTGATTTCTTCTATTCTCTATTGTTTATCTCTGCTCTAATTTTTATTATTTCCTTCCCAGCTTTAGGTTTCATTTGTTCTTTAACTAATGCCTTACAGTGTAAAGTTAAATTGTTGATTTGAGATCTTTCTCATTTAACATAAGCCTGCAGAGCTTAAATTTCCCTCTTAACACTGCTTTTGCTGCATCTATTAGATTTAGTATGTTGGGCTTTTGTTTACATTTATCTCAAGATATTTTCTCACTTTCTTTGTGGTTTCTTCTTTGACCATTTGTGGTTTAAGAGTGTGTTGTTTAATTTCCACATACAGTCATGTGTCACCTAATGACAGATATAAATTCTGAGAAATGTGTTGTTAGGCAATATTGTCATTGTGTGAAAATCATAGAGTGTACTTACACAAACCTAGATGTTATAGCCTACTACACATCTAGGCCATATGGTACTAATCTTATGGGGCCACCATGCAGTCCATCATTGACCGAAACGTCATTACGCAGCACATGACTGATCTTGTGGATTTTCCAGTTACCCTTCTGCTATTGATTTCTAGTTTCATTCTGTTGTGCTTGTAAAAGATATTTTGTATGATTTAACTTTTTAAAAATTTATTGAGACTTGTTTTGTGGGCTAACATATGGTCTATCTTGGGGAATTTCCCATGTGCTCTTGAGAAAAATGTATAGTCTGTTGCTGTTGGATAGAGAGTTTTGTGCATGCCTGTTAGGTCGAATTGATCTATAGTGTTGTTCAAATCCTCTATTTATTTATTGATTATCTGTCTGATTGTTCTATCCATTATTGAAAAAGAGATGTTGAAGTCTCTATTATTGTAGAGCTTTCTATTTTTCCCTTCAATTCTGTCAATGTTTCCTTCCTATATTTAGGAGCTCTGATGTTTGTTGCATATATGTTTATAATTGTTATGTATTTTTCATGAATAGACCCTTTTTATTATATAATGTTCTTTTTTGTCTCTTGTTACAGTTTTTGACTTAAAGCCTATTTTGTCTGATATTAGTATAGCCATCTCTGCTTTTTTTTTTTTTTGGTTACCATTTGTACAGAATATCTTTTTCCATCCTTTCACTTTCAATATATGTGTGTCGTAAGATATAAAGTGAGTCTCTCATAGACAGTATATAGTTGGAACCTGTTTTCTTTATCCATTCTGCCCATCTATATCTTTTGATTGGGGCTTTTAATGCATTTACATTTAAAGTAATTACTGATAGGGAAAGACTTACTTTTGCCATTTTTTAATTTGTTTTATGTATGTCTTATAGCTTTTTATCCCTCATTTTCCACCTTAGTGCCTTCTTTTGTGCTTAGTTTTTTTGTTGTTTGTTTTTTTGAAGCGACATGTTTTGATTCTCTTCTAATTTCTTTCTGTGTATATTTTGTAGATATTTTCCTTGTAGTTACCATGGGGATTACACAAAACATCCCAAACTTATAACAATCTATTTTAAACTGATAGTAACTTAATTTCAATTGCATACAAAAACTGTACTCCTTCATAGGCATCCCCCTCACTATATGTTACTGATGTCACAAACTCTCTCTCTATATATTGTGTCTCATTAAGAAAAATTTATAATTATTTTTATACTTTTTTAAATTCCATAAAAGGATTAAAAATAAGTTATAAATCAAGATTACAATAATAAAGGTTTTTATATTTGTCTATCTATTTACTTTTACCATAGAACTTTATATTTTCATGTGGTTTCAAATTATTGTCTATCATCTTTTCATTTCAACTTGAAGGATTCCCTTTAGCATTTCCCACTGGGAAAGTCTAGTGATAATGAATTCCCTCAGTTTTTGTTTATCTTATTTCTCCCTCATTTTTGGAGAATACTTTTGCCAGTTATATTATTCTCAGTTGTCAATTTTTTTGTCAGCCCTTTAAATAGATTATCTCACTACCTTCTGGGCTGCAAATTTTCTGCTGAAAAATCTGCTAATAATCTTATTGAGGAGTCCTTGTATGTGACAACTTGCTTTTCCCTTGCTTATTTCAAGATTCTCTCTTTGGTTTTGATTTTTGATAGTATAATTATAATGTTTCAGTGGGTCTCTTTGAGTTTATCCTACTTGGATTTCTTTCTGCTTCTTATATTTGTATATCCATGTCTTTCCTCAAATTTTGGAAATTTATAGTCATTATTTCTTCAAATGAACACTCTGTCCCTTTCTCTCTTCTCTTTGTAGAACTCCCATAATACATGTATTAGTTCTTGGTGGTGTTCCATAAGTCTGTTAGGTTCTGTTCACTTTTTTGATTCTTTTTTTCCTTTTTGCTCCTCAAGCTTGATAATTTCAAATGTCCTCTCTTCAACTTTGCTGATGCTCTCTTCTGCCTGTTGGGGTCTGTTGTTAAACCCCTCTAGTGACTTTCATATCAATTATTGTTTTTATTGTGTTTTGTTCAATTCTCTTTTGTAATTTCTATCTCTTTGTTGGTATTTTTATTTTGTTCATGTATCATTTCCCTGATTTTGTTTAGTCGTCTGTCTGTGTTCTCCTTTAGTTCATTGGGCATATTTGAGACAATTGTTTTAAAGTCTGTCAAGTAAGTCTGAGGCTTGTGTTTCTTTAGAGTAAGTTTCTGGAGATTTATTTTGTTTCTTTGAATGGGCCATGTTTCCCTGTTCTTTGTATGCCTTATGATCTTTTGATGAAAATTGGTCATTTGAAAAAATATCTACCTCTCCCAGTCTGTTGTGAAGGCTCACTAAACAGCCTGTTGTGAAAGCTCAAGTTCCTCTTAGGCATTTTCTGGGGAAGTGTCCTTTCTGGGCCTGTGCAAGCTCTCCCCGACCCCAATTCTCCTGTATACATGGCTGCTTTTAAATGCCTTAATTTCCCTCAGAGTCTCACACTTGTTTATTCTCAAGGCCTTAGATGTTCTATTGTATTCCTCTTTCCATATCTTTTGTCCTGAGGCTTTTTTGGGACTACAGTCCCCTGGAGCTCTCACAAGCCGCAGTGCCCACCACTGCTTTCAACAGCCTCTAACTTGACATTCAAACTGTGTCATCATTGCTGTCAATGCTTTGAGTCAAGGAAGGCAGAAACTAATTCCTTAGGCAGCCAACACACAAGCCAGAATATTGTAATCAAATTCCACTTTTTTCCTTCCATTCCGAGGGAGTAGCTGACTATTGACTGGCTTGCTCTTGACCATGCCATGTTGCACCAAGGAGTGGGTAGGGCAAAATGGAGCAAAAAGACAGAAATCTCCCGACCATTCTGAGTGTGGCTTTTTCTTGGTTAGATATTTGCTTGGTTGATGCAGTTGCTTAAGTTGTTTGTAGAGTTCCCACAAAGCTACTTTGGTCTACATGTTGTTTATTTGGTGTTTCTGTGGGGGAAATGAGAACCTGAAGTTTCTTAGTCTACCACCTTGCTGAGTCACTCCAGAGTTCTGAGTTATGTGGACAGGAAATTAAATCTTGGCTCTCTCCCTCACCGATTTGGGAACCTTAGCAGGAACATGTCTCTCTTCAGTTTTCTTATTTGAAAAATGGAGATAATGACAGGTTACTGTAAGTTTTCACTGAAATAACATATAAAAATTCTTGGCACAAGTGGTGTTAACTGTTTGATAGTAGCTATTATTTTCTTTCTGAAGGCCGCTTTTTCTCTTGAGAAACCCAGCTATTTCTAATGATTAATACTTATAGAATGCTAGCTATATGTCAGGAACTGTATCACTACAGTATTTTCAGGCAAAGAGTTTGTATACACATGTATGTATTTAAGTAAGTGGTTTGTTGGCATGTGCATTGATATATAGTTGTGAATGCACACATATGGGTGTGTATAGTGAGCACATATGTCCATGTTCACTTTGTGTGTGATTGTGGATCTGTGAATAAATTGAGTTGTACACAGGTGTCCATGCTAATGTGCCTATTGATATACAGTGTTTATTTCTGTGGGGAGCAATGCACAGAGAGTTTCATGTAGTGCATGGTAACTATTTCAAAGCACAAAGGCACTTATAAACATATAAACCAATATGTGTGTGTCCTGCCTTGGCATAGACCCTGGCTACCTCCAAAAAGTTGAGCACTAGGAATGCGTATGTTTAGGCAAATGGAAACTTGCCCAACAATGCTCACATAGGCACACCTTGTAGTCTTAAACTCTCAAGAAAATACTTTTATCTAATAATTATAATAGGAACAAGAACAAGAACAAGAACAAAGGCTAATGTTTAGTTACCTCTTATTAAGTGCCAGATACTATTCTAAGCACTTTATATAGTCATTAACTCATTTAATAATCACAACATTAAGAAATAGCCTCTTTTATTATTATTGCCATTGTACAGATGAGAGCATTGGAGGGACAGAGAGCTGAAGTTACTTGTCCAAAGACCAAGATCTAATAAATAACAAAGCCCAGGTTTGAATCTAGACGCTTCTGATTTCAGTTCCTGTGCACTTAACATTCTGTCTTCAGTTATCATGGTTGTATAGAGACTAATCATAGCCGTATTTCTCCCAGGAAGCCTGAACAAATCACCCCCAAAACTGAAGACAGAGGATACTGGAGTTACATGTGAGGAAGGCTATGGAATTTGCAGGAAGAAATGCAGAACATATGAAACTGAAGTACACTTCTGTATAAACGGCAAAAGGTGCTGCATCAATTCAGATTCAACCATCCTTTCTCGTGTAGTGTTGGAGGATGTTGACCGGGCAAAAATTTTAATTACCACACGTCAAGCTTATTACTGAAGATTCTCAACCTTTTCCCCCTCTGGAAATCTTCCTGTCAAATATTTTCATTATAAAATCATATTCTAGCCTCCTGTGTCTGTCTTTTATTCTGTGTGGATTCATATTTGGAGGAAGGAAGTTGGGTGGGAGCCACAGAATTTGGTAAAAGGCTCCAGTCAAGACAGCAAATAAATTGCTGGGATAGTTCAGTAGTTGTAGAGGATACAGAGGAAGGGAGATTATATTTTACCTTGCTTGCTTACCACAGAAAGTCAAAAAGACATGAGCTGGCACGTCACAAAATTGGGTATCTAAAAGACCTCTAAGTACACGAGAAAATGTCAATACTCATTAACTATCAAGGAAAAGCCAATTACAACCTTAGTGAGACGTTACTCAGCATATGTCAAAATGACCGAACATATAAAAATTCCATATGCTGGCAAGGACGTGGAAGAACTGGAATCGTCATCCCTCATATACTGCTGGTAGGTATACACATGAAAAATTGAACATATGCGTTCCATATGCTTCACCATACCTCCTTTAAGCATATACATAACAGAAATGAGAACACATACTTACCAAAAGCGTGTACAAGAATGTTTGTAGGAGCATCATCTTAGCTTTAAAGTACGTCAAGAAGAGAATAAATATACTACTTTGCAATGAAAACGAATAGACTGTTTCTCCACACAACATGGATCAATCTGAACACAATGTTGAGTGAAGAAAGCTGATTCCCTTTTACATAGAGTTTAAAAAGAAGAAAAAGAGTTATATGGTGTTAGAAATCAGGATAGTGATAAACTTTGCAAAGGAAAATGAGGTGAACTTCTATAATGCAGGTAAAGTTCTATTTTTTGACCTGGGTAATAGTTACATGGGCTTATTCATTTTGTGATAATTCATCAGACTATATATTTATGATTTTTGCATTTTTCTGAAGACATGTTATACTTCAATTAAAACGATTAGTTAAAAAAGAGACCTGAGAGGCTTAGGGTTATGGCCAGAATTCTCTGCAAGGCTATTCACATCATGCTGACTTCTAATTGGTATGGCTCTATCCTTTAAGGTCATGATTTTTGGGGGACACTTCTCAGCATGCAAGTTAGTCACATATTCTATCCAGGAGAAGGAAGCTTTATCCTGCATCTTTTCAGTTAAGCTGGGCTATGCTGAGGTAACAAAATTCGAAATCTCAATGTATTGACATATCAAAGATTTATTTATTACTCAGAAATTGAGGCCCCAAAGTGAGTTATTAATAAAAATACTATATTTATTAAGGTGAAGATGTATAAAGAAAACTCTCTGTTACTATTGGAGATTGTAAAAAGGCTACAAATTCTTCCCCTCTCTGTATCTATGCCTTGCAGTGAGATGTTTCAGATCTTCTCATCCTCAAAAGGTAGAGCCTTTTGGCCACCACTTGACTGTGGGCTTGGCCAGTTGACTTACTTAGGCCAATGGGATGTTAGCAAAAATAATGCAAGCATAGGCTTGAAAAGCTCTTATGCATCAGGTCTCAACTCATTGTTGTACTCGTGACCCTGAAACTACTCAATAGATGAACTCAAACCAACCTTCTAGAAGTTGAGAAACCATATAGAGGAGAACTAAGGTGGCCTAGATGACATCCAATCAAACGTCAGACATCTGAGTGAGATTATCTGGGATCATCCAACCACTCATCAACCACCAACTGAGCACAAACACATGCTACAACCCAGCAGAGATCACACAAGCTAGTCCAGACCAGAATAATTGCCAAGTCAGTCCACAGAATCATGAGCTAAATAAATGATTTATTCAAGCTTCTAAGTTCTATGTGGTTTTTTTTATTCAGGAGAAGTTAACTGATACATGGACCTAGGAACTGCTAGTTGAAAAATAAGCATTTGAGATTCTGATCCTGGCTCCGTGTTTCCATCAGGGGATAGGAAGATGCTAATTCTAGATATTTGTTGTTCTATCAGGTGTTCCCCTAACATTTGTGGATTTAGAGAGAGAAAAAATGGAGACAACAGTGCTGGAATGCCCACTGGCCATTATGAGTCTGAACTTAGGGCACAAGCTGGGCTCCAAGTAAATTAAAAAATCATTATTTTTTAGAGGAAATTTGTGATATTTTGACATTTTAAAATGTATAAAAATTCATAACGCACATTATTGGGTCTCTATTTTACCTCCTTACACTTAATTTCAGATGACTATTCTTCTTACTTTGAATTACAGGTAGGGGGTGATGAGATGTGGTTGGAGCCTTCACAGACATTGATCAGGGTCATTGTGACATGATAGAATGACAGCAGAGGACAGCAGAGACCTGTGACACACATTATTCCTCACCAATCCCATTTGCTGTTCTGTACCTAGTGGACAACATCCCAGTCTCTTGGAAGTTAGGTTAGAGCAATACATCTAATTCTGATCCGTGGAATGTGGGGAGAAGTGATGACTGCTTCTTCAAGGCCAGGCTTCTAAAATCTTCCATGACATCCCTTGATGTGGTACCACTTATTTACTTTTGCTTTTGTTACCTGTTGTTTTGGTGTCAAATCCAAGAAGTAATTACCAAGACCAGTGTCATGAAGCTTTCCACTATGTTTTCTTCTAGGGGTTTTACAGTTTGAGATCTTACATTTAAGTCTTTAATGTATTTGGAGCTGATTTTTGTATATGGCATGAGAAAGGGGTCCAATTTAATTTTTTCACATGTGGATATCCAGTTATTCTAACACAATTTCTTGAAGAGACTCTATTTTCTCCATTGTGTATTCTTAGCATCAAGGTCAAAGATCAGTTGTTTCCTTCATTCCTTTCTCAGATAGTTCATTGTTAAAGTATAGTAACACAACTGATTTTTATGTTGATTTTGTATCCTGCAACTTTACTGAATTCATTTATAGTTCTACTAGTTTTTTTGTTTATGGAGTCTTTAGAGTTTTCTACCTATGAGATCATGTCATCTGCAAAAAGAGACAATTTTGCTTTTTTGGGTTTTATTTAAATGGCCTTTACTTCTTTTTCTTGTCTAATTTCACTGGCTAGGATTCCAGAAATATGTTGAAAAGAAGTGTTGAGAGAGGGCGTCTTTGCTTTGTTCTTGATTTTAGAGAAAAAGCTTTCAGTTTTTCACTGTTGAGTATGATGTTAACTGTGGGCTTTTTATTTATGGCCTTTATTATGTTGAGATAATTAACTTTTTTTCTTAGTTTGTTGAGAGTTTTAATCATAAAAGGGTGTAAATTTTGTCAAATGCTTTTTGGGATCTCAAGATCATGCTGTTTGTTTTAATTTTTTATTATTTTTATATTAAAAAATTTTAAATTGTGATAAAATACACATAGCATAAAATTTACCATCTTCACCATTTTTAAGTGTACAGTTCAGTGGTATTAAATACACTCACATTGTTGTGTAGCCGTTGCCATCACCCATCCCCATAACTCTTTTCATCTTGTAAGACCGAATACACTATACCTATTAAACAATAGCTTCCCATTCTCCCCTCCCGCAAGCACCTGGCAGCCACCATTATATTTTCTATTTCTATGATTTTGACTACTCTGAGTGCCTCATACAAGTGGAATCAGACAGTATTTGTCTTCTTGTGACTGCCTATTTCACTTACCATAATACCCTGAAAGTTCATGTTGTAGCATATGGCATAATTTCCTTCCTTTTTAAGGCTGAATAACATTCCATTGTATGTATAGCCCCCATTTTTCTTATCCATTCATCCACCAATGGACACTTGAGTTGCTTCCACATTTTAGCGATTGTGAATAATGTTGCTATGAGCATGGGAATACAAATATCTCCAGCAGCTGTACCAGTTTACATTTCCAACAGGAACATATAAACTTACCTGTTTCTCATATCCTCATCAATATTTGTTCATATCTGTCTTTTTGATTATAGTCATTTATTGTGTATTTTTTATTTTGATTTCCCTAATGAGTAATGATATTGAACATCTTTTTATGTGCCTATCTGCCATTCTTTTATCTTATTTGGTGAAATATCTATTCAAATATTTTCCTATATTTTACTTGGGTTGTCTTCCTATTATTGAGTTATGTGTTCTTTTTAGCTTCTGGATAAAGGCTTTTATCAGAAACATAATTAGCAAATATTTATCTCAGTCTGTGGCTTGTGTTTGCATTTTCTGGATTATGCCTTTTAAAGTGCATATGTTTTTATATTTAGGTCTATGATTCTTTTTGTGTTAACTTTTGTGTATAGGATAAAGCAGTGATCTAAATTCATCTCTTTGCCTATGATAGCCAATTATCCCAGCTCCTTTAGTTGAAAAGATCGTCCTTTTTTGTTGAATTGCCTTGATGTTTTTGATAAAAATCAATTGACCATAAATGTCAGTGTTCATTCCTGGACTGCCAATCCTGTTCTATTGATCTATATGTCTGTTCTTGTGTTTGTACTATCCTCTCTTGATTAATCTATATTGTCAGTAAATTTTGAAGCTGCAAGTGTAATTCCTCCTTTGTTCTTTTTGAATACTATATTGGCTCTTGAATTCTCTTAGTCTTTGTTTATCTGTTTATTGGTTGCTGGGTAGAATTCTTGGTTGATGATTTTTCCCCCAGTAGATTGAGTATGTCATCTTACTGCCTTCTGGTGTTCATTATTTCTGATGAGAATTCAGCTCTTAATCTTCCTGTAGCTCCCTTGTGTGTAATCAGTGGTTTTTCTTTTGCTGATTTCAAGATTTTCTCTTTATTTTTTCCTTTCAACAGTTTGATTATAATGATCATGATGTTTTTAAGTGTGAATTTATCCTACTTGTAGTTTATTGAACTTTTTTGATATGTACATAATGTTGTCATCATTATTTTAATAAAATTTGGCAAGCTTGTGACCATTATTTCTTCAAATAGTTTTTCTTCCTCTTCCACTCTCTTCTCTCCTTCTGGAACTCCCATTACATATATATTGATACTATTCATAGTATCCCACAGATTACCAAGGTGCTGTTCATTTTTCTCATTCTCTTTTTTCTCTGTTCTTCAGACTGATTGCTTTCTCTTAAACTACCTTAAAGTTTACTGATTCTTTCATCTTCTAGTTTTACTCTTCTGTTAAGCCCCTCAAGTATATATTTCATTTCAGTTATTGCATGTTTCCACTCCAGAATTTCTACTTGCTTCTTTTTAGAAAATTTCTATCACTTTATTCCTAGTCTCAATTTGATGAGTATTTTCATCATATTTTACTTTAATTATTTGAACATGATCTTTTAGTTCTTTGAACATATTTATAATAACTGCTTTGAAGTCTTTCTCTGATAAGTCCAATATCTTGTCTACAGTATTAGTTTCTATGGCTGCTGTAATAAATAACAACAAAGTTAGTGACTTAAGGAAACAACAATTTACTATTTTACAGTTCTGTATTTCAGAAACCCAAAATGAGTCTCACTGGGGTGAAATAAAAGTACTGGCAGGGCTGGATTCCTTGCGGGGAGTCCTTGAAAATACTCTGTTTCTTTGCCCTTTCCAGCTTCTAGAGGCTTCCTACATTCCCTGGTTCATGGATCACTTCTTCCATTCCCAAAGTCACCAACAGAAGGTCTTATCATATCACATCATTCTAACTTCTTCTTCTGCCTTCCACTTCCATACCTAAGGACACTTATGATTACATCAGACCCCCTCAGATAATATAGAATTATTTCCCTATTTTAGGGTTGGCTGATTAGCAATCGTAATTCCATCTGCAACCTTATTTCCCTTTTCCTACGTTATGTAACAAGTCCATAGGTTCTGTGGATTAAGACATAGACATCTTTAGGGGGGCATTATTCTGCCTACTAAAGTCCACCCTCTAATTGCCAAAGATTCCATCCCACATGGAAAATACATTCATCACATCTCAACTTCCCCCAAAATCTCAACCCAGTACAAAATCAACACAAAGTCACAAATCCTATCATTTACATCATCTAATTAATGTATGGTATCTGCCTATGATGCATCCTAGGGCATAATTCTTCTCCATCTATGAACCTGTAAAAATCAAGAAAAAGTTACCTGCTCCCAACACGCAATGATGGGATGGGTATAGGATAGCAATTACAGACATTCCTGTTCAAAGCAGAATAAAATGGAGGAAAAAAGGAGTCACCAGTCCCAACTAATTTTGAAATATAGCTAGGCAAACTCCATTTGGTTTCAAGTCCTAGGAATAATCCTCTGGGACCTACCCCTTTGCTAAAATGTCCACCCACTGGGCTTGAGGCTCTGTCTTATGAGTCCTCCTTTCTTTTTCATTAAAGGTTGCACATATTTTCAGCTCAGTAGTTTTATCAGCCTATTTATTGCCCATAGAACTGGGGGGAGGGTCTGACAGCCTTCTTTCATTTGTCCTCTCTTTCTCTCTCTCTTTTAGTCAAAGTTGGCAGTGTTTTTGCTGGCATAACACTCTCAAGAATCTTGTGAATCTCCAGTGTATGTCACAGGAATTCACTCCATTAGACAAAGTCTTCTCCACAGGTCTTTACTGTATAATCCCATATCTATTTTTGGCTTTTGCTGAGATGGCTGAGGGAATGTACAAATTACACACTTAATATTTTCAAAGAGCCTTGTGTGACCAAATACTTTACCCTTTCAATTTTTCTGAGCTATTAGAAAAGATTGTCCAGCCACATCCTCAGTTTTTTTCTCTAGAAGATGTCTTGCTGACAGTGAATCTCTTAATTTTAGCATCTTTTGCAATCTAAATAGTCTGAGAATTTATAAAATTATCAAGTCCTGGTTCCTTTTTGCTTAGCATTTCTCTCTCAATTACTCTTTCCTCTGAGATTTTACTATAAACAGCAAGAAGAAACAAGGATGTCTCTGCAAAGCTTTGCTTGTAAATCTCAGCTAAATGTGAAGGGTTTTTTTTTTTTTTGGTTTAAAAGTTATACTTTTCGTATAGTTGAAGGACACAATTGTGCTAAGCTTTATCCCACTATTCAACAAGGATTACTTTGTCTCCAGTTTCCAATAAGATATTCCTTATTTCCTTCTCAGCCCTCATCAACAGAGCCTTTAATATCCATATTTCTACCTCAATCTGTTCTGCCAGGGAAGACTCAGGAGGAAGTGCGGAACATGGCAGAGAAAACAAATATTGCCACAGACTTCTGATGTTCTTACCAAGGTTCAATCGATTTTCCTGAATAAATAACACTTCTTAATTTGTTGTATGCATTTTGTCAATTTCCTGAGTCCTGAAGTGGCTGTTTCTTCCAGTCCTCCCTTCACTTTTATCATTAACTTTTGGGAGAAGATTTGCTGAGCTTCTCATTCAGCTCTTTTGGAAGTCTCTTATCTAGTGTCGACATTAGTAAGAATATGTTTATATCTTCCTGAATCTTGAATTCAGGCATAAGTTGATACTTGATCATTCAGTCATCAGACATTACTTTTATGGGAGATGATTGAGATTGTCATTTGTGTTTACAATTAAAAAAGCTTGAGAGAAACACAAACATTGTTTCTAAGACATTATTTATAGAAACCTAGAAAATTGGTAGCAGGAGAAAAGAGAAGAGAGGCTTTATGGAAAAAGAAGGCACATGCAAGAATGATGGAAACTGGAGGATAGTTCTCTGTGTGTGATAGGTCATGGGACAGAACCTATGTCTTTTATTTTAAAATACAATAATTTATCATATATTACATTTATGAGCATGGCACTATGTTAAGTGTGTTATATACTTTATCTTATTTTGGCTTTACAATATTCTGAGAAAGGTGGTATTAAATAACATCCACTTTAGAGAGAAGGAATCTGAAGCTCAGAAAGTTTTGATACATTGCTCAAGAAAGTGATGGAGCAGGGACATAGCATCACTTTTTTTCTGGTTCCAAAGAAAAGGCTCTTAACTAATACCATATTCTGTATCTAAACATACCACATGCTGTATCTTATTGGCCAAGTATGAATTATATGATATATTCAATGATAGTGAGTTCATACTTCTAAATGAGTACAGAATAGTTGCATCGATAGAAGGAGTGGATAGAGAGAGACAAACGACCAACTTCAGAAGTAGACAACACCTTACCAAAATTGCAGGCTAGCTTTCATTCAGCTCCTTTCTTGATTGTATTGTAGCAATCAAATTCTGCTCCCTCTCTCTAGCAAAGGAAAAAGTGAACTCTCTCTAAATGAAGATAATATCACTTAAAGCTCTGCACTATTTCATACATGATGTCTGGAAATCAACAAAGTATTAACAGGCATGCCACCATAAAAGACCAAGTGATCTCAAAGAGAGAGAAAACAGAGTAGGTCGGCAGAAACAGACAGGTGATCCAGATATTGGAGTTATGATACAAGGATGTTAGCTATAATGAGTATGATGGATAAAACAGAGGAAATGGAGAAAACTGATGGAAAGAAAGAGAATTTCAACAGAAAATTCAAATCTAGTAAATAGATCCAAGTGGAAGCTCTAGAACTTAAAAAAATAAAACAACAGAAATTAAGAACTCAATTGATAAGTTTAACAGTAGATAAGACCCAGCAGAACATGAAGTGGAAGTGAGGCCAATAAAAAATATCCAGACTGAAGCTCAGAGAGAAAATAGGATACAGAACAAACAAAAGAGACATATGTCACAAAGTGACAAGTGTAATTGGAGTTCCAGCAGGACATGGGAGAGAGGATGAAACATAAACAATATTATACAAGCCATATTTAAAGACATAGTTATAATTTCCCAAAATTGATGGAAGTATCAAGACACAGATACAAGAAACTCTGTAAATCCCAAGTGGGATTAATAAAAATGTACCTAGACACATTATAGTCAAGTTGCTGAAAACCAAAGATGAAGAAAAAAACTTAAAAGCAGCAAGAAGAGTGTTATGGAGTGAATTTTATCCCCACCCCCACCCCAATTCATATGTTGGAGCCCTGACTCCCAATATGACTGCATTTGGAGATGGAGCCTGTAAAAGGTGCTAAAAGTTATATGACATCAAAAAAATTGGACCCTGAAATGATAGGACTGATGTCCTTATAAGAAAAGAGGGAGACACCAGATCTCTCTCTTTCTGTGCACAGAAGAAAGGCCAAGCGAGGACACAGTGAAAGGTGGCCATCTGCAAGCCAGAAAGAGAAGTCTTCCCAGACACTGACCTTGATGGAACCTTGACCTTGAACATCCAGCCTTCAGAATTGTGAGAAAATAAATTTCTGTATCTAAGCCACCTGGTCTGTGGTATTCTGTTGTGGCAGCCTGAACTGATTAATACAAAGAGATACAAGACACATTGTCCCCAAAAGATTAACAGCAAAATTGTTGGTTGACTTTTCTACAAAAAATAAGGAAGCCAAAAGACCATGGAATGCCATTTTTGAAGTGCTCCCCCTGACAACATGGAATTCTGTATCTGGTAAAAATATCCTTTGGAAATGGAAAGAAAAATCAATATAAAGTGATACATATAAAAATGAAGAGAATTTATCATCAGTAGACATGAGCTGAAAGATATACTAAATGAAGTTCTTTGGCCAGAATGAAAATAATCCTCGTTAGAAGCATGGAAATATATGAAGGAAAGAAGAACAATGTAAGTGGTTACTATTTGGGTAAATCTAAATGAATATTGACTGTAAAAACTAATTGTGATAATCTTTTCTTGGTATTATAATATTCATAGAATTAAAATGCATAACCATAATAATATAAAAGGTATGATGGAGGTTACTAGAGTGAAAGTATTGTAAGGTCCTAGTATGTTGTTAAAAGTAACAATTTTAATTAGACTGTAATAAGTAAAGGATGCACGCTATAATCTCCAGAGTTACCACTAAAAGAATTGTAAAAGAACATGTAACTAACAAGTTAGAGGAAAATAAAATACTAAATTTTTTATTAGACCAAAAGAATACAAGAAAAGGCAGAAATAAGAACATAAAAGAAGGAGAAATAAAAAATAATTTCTAAAATGGTTGCTATAAATCCAAATAAATTAATTAATTTAAATGCAAATCAACTAAATACTCCAATTAAAAGATTAAGATTCCCAGACTGGATAAGAAACGAAGCCCAACTGTATGCTGCTTACAAGAGACATACTTAACTATATGGATACAACACATTTTATTCCGTCTTGGTCACAGAGAGTCCTTTCCTGACTTTAATATTCTGTGAACTTGTTTATATTCACAGAAAAACCCATAGCCCAATTGGTAGCCATTATGACAGCTACCAGATGTCCACTGTGTTGTTTCTTTCTTAGTGCTGACCAAAAGGGAAAAAAATGATACCATTGAAAGAAAGAAAAGGCAAGTCACAGAATCGGAAAAAATATTTATAATACATATACCTATAATCTGACAAAGAACTCATATCTGGAATATAAGAATAACCCCTACAAATTAATATGAAAACAGAGACAAACCAATAGAAAAAAAGGCAAAGGCTTAAACAGATATTTCACAAAAGAGAGTAACCAAATTGTTATAAACATATGAAAATGTGTTCAAGTTAATTTGTTCATCAGGAAAACACAAATTATAGCCATAGCGTGATACCCCAGCACAGTCACAAGATGGTTAAATTGAAAAGGCGTACAATAGCAAGTACTGGCAAGGATGTGGAACAACTAGAACTCTCATTGTGTTGGGAATATAGTTGGTTCAAACAAACTGGAAAGCACAGTATCTACTAAAAATGCTCATTTACATACCTTGTGATCCACCATTCCTAGATATATATCCAACAACAATACGTACATATTTCACCAGAAGACATGTTAGGAATATTTACAGCAGTGCAATTTTTAATAGTCCAGTAATGGAAACAACCCAATGTACATCAAAATTAGGATGGGTAAATGACTTTTGGAATGTTCATATAGCAGAATGCTATACAGCAATGAGAATAACAAACTATTGTTATACATAACAACATGAATGAGTCTACAAGCATAATTTTGAGTAAAATAAGCCAGATGCAAAAAAATATTTTCTGAATGATCTCATTTCTGTAGAACTTTTTAAAAAGTAAACTGTTTTACGTTGATAGAAGTCAGGACCATGGCTACCTTTTAGGCATGAAGCAAGATGGAAGATGTAGACTGCTGGTAACATTCTTTATGTTTTTGTTTTTATTTTTGTTGAGGAAGATTTACCCCAAGCTGCTATCTGTTGCCAGTCTTCCTCTATTTTGTATGTGAGCCACCATCACAACACAGCCACTGACAGACAAGTGGTGTAGGTCCACGCCTGGGAAGCGAACCCTGGCCGTCTGAGCAGAGCAGGCCAAACCCAACCACCAGGCCACCCACGCTGCCCCAGGAGCATTCTTTTTTGGGTTACGGGGTGTGAAATTGTGGAATTTCATAGATCCTTACAGTGGCGGTTTGTGCACTTTTCAGCATGCATGTTATATTTTAAAATAGTAAAAAACACTAAGGAATGGAATTGTTCATTTGCATGTGTTTTTAACTTTGTAAAAAAATCTGTGATAGCATAATAGGAAACACTTCTCTGTAGGTTTGCCTTTTTTGCAGGATAATCATTATTATTTGCAAAAATATTTAGGTTGCAATCCGTTTTCCTGAGGACTTTTCTTTATACTTTGTCAGTCAAACAATCATTTTTAAAGTACCTACTATATAATCATTCTTGTCGATTTTCTCTTCTTCAAATTTCAACCAGGCTCAACTGATCCTCATTTTATCAATGGCTTCGTGTATGATTAGAGCAATTTTATAACACGGTTATTGAGAGCTAGATAATATTCTGCATGTTGAGTCAGAATTGAACTTCACCTTGCAATAATTTGCCATGCATTCTTGGATTTTCACAACCACTCTGACGAAGACATTGACTGCTGGCTTTAGGAGAGACACAAACAATCAGGGCATTGGATGTTGAAGTGGGGACTCATTTTCTAAGTGATTGTTTCATTAATAAACATTCTTTGTGACAATGGCTTTCCTTCCCTACTTAATCTCTTAACAGAAGGGCTAAAACGGGGATAGCGACTCACAGGACTGCTTCCAGCAAGCAGCCATTTACCTCTAAGAGCTTCGGCACTTTCACTGATAGGCAAACCCAATTCCATCTAAGGAAGATGAACTTAAACAATTAAATATAACAGAAAACACAAAAGAAAAAGAAAAATTGGGTGAAATAATTATCTTAAGGCATGTACTCAAGAAAAGAAATCACAAGGAAGACTAAAGATTTGATCATACTTACATTTTCTAACATGAAAAAACAAAAAAATTAGGAAAAAAAGGACCATTTGTACATACGTGACTGTCAAAATCTTAATATTTTTAACACGTGATGTGCTATTAAAACAAAAAACCCTAATCGATAAACGGGCAAAAAGTATAAAAAGAAAATTCAATTAGAAAAAAATATGTGGCCAGTAAAGTTATGGAAAATATTCAGTTGCACTAAAAATCGAAGAAATGTATATTAAAACATTTACATCTATCAAATAAGGAAATAGGTTTCTTAGAATTAAATTCCAAATGTTTACAGTAAGACAGCATTATCATGCACAGTTGATGGGAACAAAATTGGAACCACAGTTCTGGAAAAGTCTGACAGTATGCATACAGATACTTTCAAACCTCCTACTCTTTGGTCCGTCAATCTTATTCCTCAGAATAAACTTAGAAAACAGTCATTGATATGGTCAATTTAAATGTTCAACAATGGATAATTGTTTAAATGAATTATGGTATATACATGTACTAAAATGTTATACCGCCATTAAAATCATATTTATAACAAATTTTTAATCATTTAAAAAATGTTTCAATACATATTAAAATAAGAGGAACCCCAAACTGCATAATTATACAGAAATGCTCATTTCTTTCAGTTTGAAGGGATTACGTATTTTTGAAATTTTCTTATTTGTTCCTTAGTATATTTTCTAAATGATTTCAATAAACAAAAGACCATTTTCTTCCTTATTTCAAGATTTAAATCTAAACTGCCAATCCATTGGTCCTCGTTCTACACCTGAGGCTGCCTGGAATGTGTGTTTCCGCTTCAGCATGACACTCCATATGCCCTGTGCATTCTCAACAGGGGAACAAATCCCAAAGTATTCCAGAAGTAATACTTCTTTCTAGTTCCTTTTTGTCTTTTTTTTTTCAGATCTATTGTTATGAAAGTCTCATGGGCTGAGTTTACTGGTCTTTAGAGGTCAGAAATAGAGTTTCTTGATATCTAAGACAGAGGAGTAGGAAGGTCAGATTAAGCACAGAATAACGTGCATCCCTGACCTGGATTTTACTGGCTTCTTTGGGGGTTTGGGGATAGGTAATGACGTGGAAAAGAGAAGAATGTCATGTAACTTAGAACATGACTCCATTTGGCAGCAGCACAGGGTATCCACTCTTTAGAAACTGCCTCAGATTCTCTCAGGGGAGACCGAAGGCTTGAAAGAGAAGATATCCCCCTAGCAACAGTGTACTGAGCTGTGGAAAGAGGCACCCCCACACCAAGAAGCTAGGTTCTGATACTCCTCCCTCACCTTGCACTAGGGACCTTACAATACCCACCCACAATCAGCCATCTTTTCTTTATCAGAACTTGTTACTCCATATTGACATCTGTTAGATTCATCTATTTTCATCATCTTTTTTTTTTTTCAAACTATAGGACATATATAGTAAAAAGAAGATGCCTCTCCTTTGTGAAATCCAGGACTGCTACCTATATATCTCATATGCAAACTCTGGTAAAATTTCCAGGAGAAACAAGCACTTGGTTAATAGTTTAGCAACATGAGGATACAGATTTGAATTAGATTCCAATAATAGTCTATTTGTCCTTCACCCTCATTTTGCAGAACGGGAAACCGTGGTGCAGAAGACGACGTGGCCTAAAGTCACACGTTAGAAAGAAATGAGGGTGAGATTGGAACACACGCCATGACACTCAGTCCCATATTCTTTCCACTTTGACTATTGATGATAAAATTCACTTCTGTCCAGCTGCTTACCTGTTTCCAATAAGTCAACCCAGAGGGCACACTTCCTAGAGACTTTACTGCTAGATATTAGATTTTCTCAAAAAGCACACAGTTACATAGTTAGAGATAAGACCCCCCAGTGTTAGAGAAAAGATGATGGTGGTGAGATTTGACACTTACTGTGAACTTACATACTGGGCACTCACTCTTCACAGCACTTTACTTATATTAAACCTTTTAATTCAAAGGAGAAAGTACTATTATTGTTGTAATTGTATAAATATCACACATAAAAATTAAGTGACTTGCCCAACATCCAAGGCTGTTTGGTTCCACAGCTGTATTTCTAACCCCCAGTCTTCATTGCCTCTCCCAGGTTCTCCAGAACACAGGCCTCATGTTTTCCTGCCCTGGTCTCCACACTGTTAACCACTGCTGCCAATTCATGTCACTCCTCAAATCTCCTCTATGCTGCCTCCTGTTGACTACCTTTAGGTTTAAACTTTAATAGATTAGAAGGCCCTGTTCAGGCAGGGACCATATTGGTCTAAGTTGTTACTCTATCTTCAGGCCATGTCACTGACCCTGGCACACAGCGGATGCTTAAGAAAATGATTCTTCAGTGCTGAAAGGTGTTGACATCTTTTCTTTTCTTTTTTTTTTTGAGGACGATCAGCCCTGAGCTAACTATTGCCAATCTTCCTCTTTTTGCTGAGGAAGACTGGCCCTGAGCTAACATCCATGCCCATCTTCCTCTATTTTACGCATGGGACGCCTACCACAGAATGGCTTTTGCCAAGCAGTGCTATGTCCGCACCCGGCATCTGAACCGGCAAACCCTGGGCCACTGAAGTGGAACGTGCACACTTAACCACTGCGCCCCCGGGGCGGCCCCAGCATCTCTTAATGCGATGGCATTGGGGATAGAATGTGGCTCTCCCCTTTCCCAGGCCATCATAAGTGTGGGACAGACCCTGCTTTTTGGTTTTCTACAGCCCAGCAGAATCTGCCTGTGGTGTTTAGTGAGACTTTACTAAAGACTGAGAGTATATGACATGGAATAACTTGTCATTACCGTATATATCTGTCATAGGCTCCCTCACCTATGCCTCTTCTATTTCTCTTTCCAAACCTATCTACCTGTCTAGCAAGTAGTGTGTGTGCATGTGTGTGTGTGTGACATGTGTGTGTATATGTGCAAGAGAGAGAGGGAGGGAAGAAAGGATATAGAGGAAAAGGGAGAGGAAGAAGGAGAGGGAGAGAGAAAGATCTTTCCTCTTTCCCTATTTCCTGACCCAGATTGCCAGATTGAACTGTTTCAAGGATGACTGACTGACTTTCACTGGGAGTATCCTCCGTTTCCTCCAGTAAATGCTTAACATTCGTTCTTAGGTATGCAGTCTTGTCTTTTGACTATCAAAACATCAGGACACGTTAGTCCAAGGCATCAACGCTTCCCCAAGTCATAGTTATCCAGTTTTGAATAACAACGGTTAACATTACTAGTGGAACAATCCTAGATATTGTGGGGAATCATCAGTGCCTTCTAGATTTCTCCTCCCCTCTGCCCAGTCAACTCCAAGTAGATTTGAGACTTAAAGTTAAAAATAAAATTTTATACTTTTAGTAGAAAAGGTACATGATCTTGGGGTAGGGAAATATTTCTTAAGATAGAAAAAGCATTTACAAAAGTGCTAGAGAAGGGGTAAAAACCTCTTCTTCTTTCTTCTTCTTCAACTAAAACAATAAAATAATGTTTGTGCACATCAACATCTGGGTCGTTAAACATGGCCGGGCATATCTGAAATTTATCTTATTATTAGACTAAGAACTACCTTATCCATTGGCAGTTTGTATCCAAGGAACACAGCCTGGTTATTAGACGAGTTATTTTCGTGTCTGGAAAGAGCAAAACCTCCACAAGCTTATTATTCCCTCATGGTAGGACTCATGGTGGGACTATTTGGTAGTCTCATCTGCCTTACAATTATTTTTCTAGGTATTTGCATTCTAGATCCTTGTGTTCTCAGCTCAGATGTTACCTGTTTGGAAAGGGCTTCTCTGACCACCTTATCTTGAGAGTTTTTCCAAAATTGCCACATAGACAACTTGTACAATCATAGAAGGCAGCCCAGCTGCACAACTCCCTTTCCACATACATAGCCATTCCATTATATTAATTTAATGTGTCCTTTATCATTATTTGAAATAAGTGCTTGTCTGTACATTAAAAAAATTGTGTCCCCATTTAATTGTAAACTCTATGGGAATAAGGACCTGTTATACCTTGTTCACCACTGTATTCTAGAACAAATCTTGGCATATGATAAGTGTTCAATAAGTATTGATCAAATTAATATTATCCTAACAAGGTTGATGTCTATCTGGGTGTGTTTTATCTATGACTCAAAGAGTTGAGTAAAGTGATCCCTGCTGACACAGAGAAAGGAATGAATATATAACCACTAAGGTAGTTTTGTCAGCAAGAAGCTTAATGAGATGCAAGGGCACATAATTGAAATCAGAAAAACAATGCATGAATAAAATGTGAAGTTCAATAAAGAAATAGAAACCATAAGAAAGAACCAAACGGAAATCCTGGAGCTGAAGCACATAATGATGGAACTGAAAAATTTAATGGAGAGCTTCAGCAACAGACTTAATCAGGCAGAAGAAAAGATAAGCAAAATAGAAGACAGGTTATTTGAAATTATCCTGTTAGAGGAACAAAAGAAAAAAGACTGGAAATGAATGAAGAAAGAATTTGGGACCTACGGGACACCATCAACTGAAGGAATATAGGCACCATGGGAGTCATAGGAGGAGATGAGAAAGAGAAAGGCACAGAAACTAATTTAAAGAAATAATAGCTAAAAATTTCCCCAATCTTGGGATGGATATGGACATCCAAATTCATGAAGCTCAAAAGACTCCAAGTAAGATCAACTCAAAGTTTACCCTGAGATACCTTATAACCAAATTGTCAAAAGTTAAAAAAGAAAGAATTTTGAAAGCAACAAGAGAAAAGAGACTCGCAATATACAAGGGAACCCCTTATAAGGCTATCGAAGGATTTCTCAGCAGAAACCCTGTAGGCCAGAAAGGAATGGGATGGTATATTCAAAGCATTGAAAGGAAAAAAAAAAAACCCTACTATTGAAGAATGCTATATACAACAAAGCTGCACTTGAGAAATCAAAAAAGAGATAAAGGCATTCCCAGACCAACAAAAGCAGAGCAAACTCATCACCACTAGATATGCCTTACAGGAAATGTTAAAGAGAGTTCTTCAAGTTGAAATGAAAGGCTGCCAAGTAACAGCATGAAAACGTATGAAAAGAATAAAACTCACTGGTGAAAATAAACATATAGTTAAAGTCAGAATACTCTAATACAGCAATGGTGGTACATAAATCACTTTTAACTCTAGTATAAAATTTAAGACAAAAGTATTAAAGTAGTTATAGGTACAAAAATTGCTAAGGGAGGGGCTGGCCCGGTGGCGCAGTGGTTAAGTGGGCACGTTCCACTTCTTGGAAGCCCGGGGTTAGCCGGTCCGGATCCCGGGTGCGGACATGGCACTGCTTGGCATGCCATGCCAAGGCATCCCACATATAAAGTAGAGGAAGATGGGCACGGATGTTAGCTCAGGGCCAGGCTTCCTCAGCAGAAAAGAGGAGGACTGGCAGTAGTTAGCTCAGGGCTAATCTTCCTCCAAAAAAAAAAAAAATTGCTAATGGATACACAATGTAAAAATATGTGAAGTGAGACATCAATAGCATAAAATAGGGAGAAGAAGTAAATGTGGAGAGTTTTGGTATGCATTTAGAGTTAAGTTATTAGCAGCTTAAAATAGACTAAGTTGTTTTATGTAATCCTCATGGTAAATGCAAAGAAAAGACCTCTAGTAGATTCCCAAAAGAGAAAGAGAAAGGAAGAAAAGCATACACAATAGTAAGTCCTTACCTATCAATAATTACTTTAAATGTAAATGGATTAAGTTCTCAAAACAACCTCACAGACTGGCTGAGTAGATAAAAAACACAAGATTCAGCCAAATGCTGCCTTTAAGACACCAATTTTAGCTTTAAGGATGCACAGAGACTGAAAGTGAAAGGATGGAAAAAGATATTTTATGCAACTGGTAACCAAAAGAAAGTAGGGGTGGCTGCTATATTTATATCAGAAAAATTAGACTTTCAGTAAAAATTAGTCAAAAGAAACAAAGACAGTAACTGCAGAATGATAAGGGGATCAATTAATCAAAAAGATATAACAATTATAAATACATATGCGCCTGACATTGGATTACATAAATATATAAGGCAAATATTATTGGAACTGAAGGGAGAAATAGACAGCAATATGATAATAGTAGGGAACTTAAATGCTCCACTTTTAACAATGGATAGATCGTCCAGACAGACAGTCAGTAAGGAAACGATGGACTTAAATAACATGATAGGCCTAATGAATCTAACAGACATTTACAGAACGTTCTACTCAACAGCAACAGAATACATATTCTTTTCAAGTGCACTTGGAAATCCCCAGAATAGATCAATCATATATTGGGCCACAAAACAAGTCTCAACAAATTCAAGAAGATAGAAATTTTATCAAGTAACTTTTCTGACAACAATAAAATGAAACTGAAACTCAGTAACAGGAGGAAACCTGGAAAATTCACAAACATGTGGAAACTAGATAATACACTCCTGAATAACTAATGAGTCAAAGGAGAAACCAAAAAAGAAATTAAAAAGTACCCGAGACAAGCAAAAATGGAAAGAAAATATACCAAAACTTATGGGATGCAGCAAAAGCACATACCTTAAGAAAAATAAAGATCTCAAATCAACAACTGACTTTACAGTTCATGGAACTAGAAAAAGAAGAACAAACTAAGCCCAAAGTTAGCAGAAGAAAGGAGATAATAAAGATTACAGCAGAAATAAATAGACACTAGCAAGATAATAGAAAAGATGAACAAAACTAAGAGTTGATTTTTTAAAAACATAAACAAAAAATAACTAACCAAGAAAAAAAAGAGGAGAAAAATAAATAAAATTAGAAATGAAAGAGGAGACATTGACTGATAATACCAAAATAGAAAGGATCATAAGACACTATTCTGAATAATTATTTGTCAGCAATGGATAACCTGGAAGAAATGGATAAATTCTTAGAAACATACCTACCCAGGCTAAATTGTGAAGAAAGAAAATCTAAACAGACCTACAATGAGTAAGGAAATTGAAGCAGTAATCAAAAGCTTCCCAACAAAGAAAAGCCCAGGACCAGACAGTTTCACATGTGTATTCTACCAAACATTTAACAGAAAAACTAACACCAATCCTTCTCAAACTCTTCCCAAAAATTGCAGACTCATTTTATGAGGCCAACATTACCACTTCATATCAGATAAGGACACTATGAGAAAATTACAGGTCAATATATCAGATGAACATCAATGCTAAATTCCTCAGAAAATACTAGAAAATTGCTTTCAATAGCACATTAAACGGTCTCAATAAATTTAAGAAGACAGAAATAATACCATGCATCTTTTCTGACCACAATGGAATGAAACTAGAAATCAACTACAGGAAGAAAACCAGAAAAGCCACAAAAATATGGAGATTAAACAAAATGCTACTCAACAATGATTGGGTCAATGAAGAAATCAAAGGAGAAATCGAAAAATTCCTGGAGACAAATGAAAATGAACATACAACATGCCAAAATCTATGGGATACAGCAAAAGCGATTCTTAGAGGGAAGTTTATTAGTTTTTGGGTGGTGAACATGATACAATCTACACAGAATTCGAAATATATTACGATGTACATCTGAAAGCTATATAATGTTATAATCCAATGTTACTGCAATTAAAAATTTTTAAAAAACCTTCCGCATAGCAAAAAAAAGAATTAACAGAGTGAAAAGGCAACCTCCAGAATGGGAGGAAATATTTGAAAAACATACATCTGATAAGGAGTTAATATCCAAAATATGTAAAGAACTCATACAACTCAATAGCAAAAACCAAATAATCTAATTAAACAATGGGCAAAGGATCCAAACTGACATTTTCCCAAAGAAGACATACAAATTGTCCACAGGTATACGAGGAGATACTTAACATCACTAATCATCAGGGAAATGCAAATCAAAACCACAATGAGATATTCAACATGTTAGGATGGCTATTATGCCAAAGACAGGAGATAGCAAGTGTTCACAAGGATGTGGAGAAAGGGGAATCCTGTACACTGTTGACAGAATGTAAATTGATACAACCATTATGGAAAACAGTATTGCGTTTCCTCAAAAACTCAAAAATGGAACTAGCTTATGATCCAGCAATTCCATATTTGGGTATATACCCAAAGAGAGCAAAAATAGTATCTTGAAAAGATATGTACACTCCCTTGATCATTGCAGCATTATCCAAAATAGCCTAGATATGGAACCAACCTAAGTGTCTGCCCATGCATGAATGGATAAAGAAAATGTAATATATGTATCACATGTACATATATATCATAAGTACATGTATATACAGAGGAATATTATTCAGTGTTAAAAAGAAGGAAGTCCTGCCATTCTGGCAAAACAGATGAACCTGAAGGACATTATGCTAAGTGAAATAAGCCAGGCACAGAAAACAAATTTTGTATGATCTCACTTAGATGGTGAATCTAAATTAGTTGAACTCATACAAGAAGAGAGTAGAAAGGTGGTTGCCAGGGCTGGGTGGGTGGGTGAAATGGAGATTTGTTGATCAAAGGGTACAAACTTTCAGTTATACGATAATCAGTTCTGGGGATCTAATGTACAACATGGTGACTATAGTTACTAATACTTGATTGTATACTTGAAATTTGCTAAGAGTAGGTCTTAAGTGTTCTCATCTGAAAAAAGACAGCCATTTGAGGTGATGCATGTGTTAATTAACTTGATTGTATATACGCACATCAAATCATCACATTGTATGTTCTAAATATATACCATTTTTATTTGTAAAAATGTAAAAAGCAAATAAATAAAAAGGTCCCTTTGGCGGGAAAAAAGGAATGCGTATACATGGCTTAGGGCAGGCAGAAGTACTGTTTAGTGTTGCTTACAGAGACGTCTAAGTCTGGTTTTCAAGAAGAATCTTTCCAGCAAGAGGGGAAACCTATATAAAAAAAAAAAAGAGCAAGAAACAGATTAATTGCCAAGAACACAAGTTGCTTGTGAGATCCATGATGGGGCTTGAAGGGAGACTACTGAGGCGGGCAGGGGATTATCAGAAAGGGAGTTTCGAGTTGACTCCTGTAATCATTGTACAGCTTTTGAAGAGTTTGAAAGGAAAAATAAAAATGTCAGACTTGGGTTTTAGAAATGACCCCCTGGCGACTGTATTGAATGATTGGAGTGAGTCAAAGGCGTAATGGGAGACAAAGAGACCAGTAGGATGCAAATGTTACAGTATGTGTGCGTTAATCTACTAGGGCTCCCATAACAAAGTACCAGAGACTGATTAGCTTAAAGACTAGAAATTTATTTTCTTGCAATTCTGGAGTCTAAAAGTCTAAGATCAAAGTGTTGGCAGCGTTGATTTCTTCTGAGGCCTCTCTCCTTGACTTGTAGAATGCCATCTTCTCTGCATCTTCACATGGTTTTCCTTCTGTGTGTCCCAATTGCTTCTTCTTATAAGGATATCAGTCATATTTGATCGGGGCCCACCCTAATGACCTCATTTTAACTTAATTATCTCTAAATTTAGACCCTATTTGCAAATGTAGTCACATTCTGGAGTGTGATTACAAAATGTAATCACACACTGGGGATTAGAACGTCAACATATGAATTTTGAGGGGACAGAGTTCAGCCCATAATAATGGAGAAAGAAGATGATGGCCGAATTAGAATAGAAGAGGCAGGATGGAGAATAGGTGCGATGGAGGCACACTTGGAAGGTCTTTGTGGCTGACATGATGGGTGTAGGGGGACAGTGAGGAACAAGAAGGTGTCTGAGATGTATTTTAGGATTATGCTTTGAGTACTTAAGTTGAGGCCACTTTCCTGTTTCTCAGCCTCTCTCTTCATCCTCCATGCTTTTGCTCTCTAAAGTGGCATCTTCTGAAGTCATAGGTAGAGACTGGATTTTCACCATAATTTAAAGAATGAAGAAGGCTTTAAGAGTTGAAAGGTGTATGGAGTGGATAATCTAGTCCAACACTTCCATTTTGGGCATGGGCAAACTAAGGACAGAGTGGTAAGGTGACTTAGTCACATCTTATTCGTGCATCTGAATTTCTCCTGTACCCTTTTCAGATTTTGAGACTATGGACCTAGAGTCATGTTTACATAACTCTCTAAGACTCCTGGGTCCATTTGTGGGCATAATTTCTCCAGCCAAAAATAGATAAAAACTCTTGGTACAAGAACGGGTGGCTTCTAAGGATTTTCTGCAGCCCTAGGTATGGTCTGAGTTGAAGTTGAAGTACTAATTGGACTCACTGTGCCTAGGTAATCTGAGATCCTGTCTCTGATCCACTTTCAAGATATCCCAAGGACATCCTTTAAGGCTTGGGACATAAAGATTACTTTATAGTATTGCAGTGGGGGAAAATGAGAGAATTGATGTGAAAGTACTTTGAGAAATGCATTGAAATGTTAGAAGCTGCCATTATGGTGCTGATGGCTGTACCTTGTCTTCAGACTGTGTTCTCCAAATAATTATGTCAACAAGGCTAGGGATAATTTTCAACTTTATACCTTACCGGCATTGGCCTCTGAACTAGGACTGTCTGCTAAGTGGGAACAACTTCCTCCTTAACTGCAATTCAGGGAAAATTTCTGTTTGTGGCTGGATATACCAGTTAGGGCTGTGTGTGTTACACCTTTTAACCACAAGGAGTCTCACAAAGCTTTCCCTTCCACCACACCTTCCACATTAAGGAAGTCAGGAAGAGTAAAGGGAAGCTGTCATGTCTGCAGCAATTTTCCACTTTGAGGAAGCATAATGTCTGAACTTGGGCATCATGGGTTCAAAGTGCTGCTACTGAACTAGCTCCCTGTGCCATTTGGGGCAAATCACTTAAACTCTCTGTTACTTAGTTTCCTCTTCTGGCAAAGGGATATAATACCAGTTCCTACCGCATGGAGCTATTGTTAGGACAAAATGAGGTGTGTATGTAAAGTGCTCAGGACAAGTCCTTGCACACAGTAAGTTCTCAATAAATGTTGAGTTTTTCTGTTTTTCACTTTTTACTATTTTTCCCTTCCATTTGGTTGGGGTGGGAATGGTTGCCTCCTGGTCAAAGGGTATGGCCATCTTTGGACAGCCGAGTGTGATCAGGGAATTGGAGCAAGGGATACATTCCAAGAGTGAGACCATGACACAGAACCTTGGGCTGAACCTCGAGCTAAAGCGGCAAAGAAGATCTCTGGATCACACTGGCCTATCTCAACAATCCAGGATGAGACCTTAGATAAGAATATGTGGTCAAGGTGGAATTTGCTTGGGAAACTTCCACATTTAGGGACCTGGTAGCACCTGGTCAGAAGATTAGGAATTCAGGAACTAGATCCTATAAAATTGTCTTTCCATGAGAATGGATGTTATCAGTCATATCCTGGGACAACCTAGAGATGTTAGGCTACAGAGGACTAGAGACATAAGATATAACGACAGCTGGAATGAGCGTATTTTCTTTAATGGACCATGTGAGGAATCCAGCCTGTATCTAAGAATCTAAGGACCATGCAGGTGCCCTGGATGTCCATTTCACTGACTCATTATAATGAGTGTTTTGTAACTAGTCTTAAATAGATACTTTGTTATACTTGCCATAGCCTTATACGGTATCTCTTGTTTCACGAGACGATCTGATGGCTTATGCTTAAATGCGGGGATGCAGCAAAATTTTCTTGCCCCACATCTATCTTTCCTCTTCTCATTTTCTTTGCAAAATTCCCTGCATCTGCCAGTTCTATAACTGCACCTTTTGACCCATCCATCTATCAAAATAAACAAAGAGATGAATAAACAAATTCATAAAGACTATTATACTAAGGATATTGGTAATTGTAGAAATAATAGTTAGAATGAACTATTGAAATCTAATGGGAAGATTTAAATAAATCTGTGTGCAGAATACTTACTGTGGGTTTTGACATGTACTAGATATGAGTAGTTATCTTCCTGCCTCCAACCAGCTCTAATTGGACTTTATTTCTATTCTTATAATGTTTCCATCTCCATCATTTTTTAGTCTCGCCAACACTGGTTCCTCCTTGTCCCAAAATCTAGGTTGCTTGCCAAGGAGTGGGCCTAAGCCTTCAATTATCTGAGGTTTTTTCCCCCCTCTCCATTCATTATTCAGTCAACAGTGATTTGTTGAGCACCTGCCATGTGCCAGGCACTATTCTAGGTGCATGCCCCAGATGATGTCGAGAGCAGGACTTTTAATATTGAATGGTCAGTTTATATTGCTAACCTGCAGGCTGATGTTCTGGATGACATAACACTCTGCCCTTATATGATTTATCATTCATGACTCAGCCCTACCAGGTCAAAAAAACACAGAGTGTAGACCCAGCTTCCCCAGTACATTGGGTTCAGTTGAGAGATCATAGTGTCTTAGTTTAAATTTCATATTTCCTCTGTTTGTTTTTTTCCCAAACTTTCCTCCTGGGAGATAATTCCCCATTCTCTCTTTCTCACCAGGATATTCAGAGTGGAAAAATCAGAGTCAAGATGACTCTGATTCCATGCGTCAATGTGCAGATTCTTTCTTCCAAATGTCTTTTGTATCTGCAGCTCCCTCCTCTACTCCAGCTGCCCTCACCGGAGTTTAAGGCAGGCTGAAAGCAACTCAGGGGTAGCTGCAATTACCTTCTTCTACTTCTAGAACAACAACCGGGAGATTGACAAAGACTTTCAGTTTGAAAAACTGATCCAAGAGAGAACGCAACTTCCAACAGCAAGGACCCAAAGGGAAATCATGGAATTAAAAATCATAAAGTTTAGAATCACCAGGAAGCCTAACTGGAAAACATTTCCATTAGAAAAGTATTAACTGCTTGTATTGTTAGAGAGCTTGGCATGTTTAGTCTGGAATCCAGAATCTTCTGTCCTAACGCCAGGTCCACCACCTTGAGCCTAATTTTACAAACCTGTAGATATCCAACATCGACCTATAAATTTTTCACGATATATACTAAGAGAAAGATGCCTCCTCTGATTGCTTCAAAGGAACATTCAAAGCCAAACAACAATGGAGAGGTGAAGTAATGGGACTGGTTACTGCAAAAGGTGGTGTCAGTTGGAAGTGAGGGTGAAGCGAGAGACGCCTGGGATGAGACCCTGTTGACATTTGGGCCAAGGATATTAAGGACACCAGGGATGCTGGGGTTGCTTCTGCATATGGAAGGGACTTCATACAAGACACCGTGGCTTCTGCTGATATTTGCCAGGTTTCCTAACGAGAAGCATCGTCATGGTTGGGGTGACAGATTGCCCTGATACTCACTATAAGGCTTTTTACCAGATCTCAGCCATCCCTGTGGGCTGTCCTCATTCCCACACATGTTCAGTTTTCCAATGATTCTATGAGTAGGACCCCATTCTTACTCCCTTTTCCCTCCATTCCACGGTGTGGTTACCTGGGGAAGCCTGAGCCAGGACGACAAGGACAGCTAAGGCCAGGAACAAGAGTTTAATGTATCCTGAGAGAGGAGAGGAATGATCCAGCAGCATACTGAATGTGCTGGGGAAGGCAGGTCTTCACTGTGTGTTTTATTGACTTGGGTGGGGCTGAGTCATGGGCAGTAAATCAGAGAAGGGCAGAATGTTCCACCACCCAGAACATCAGCCTGTAGGCCAGCAATATAAACTGATCATCCAGCGTTCAGGGTCCTTCTCTAGACATCATCTTGGAAGTGGAAGGCATTAGCAGAGGACACGCAAGTTCTACACAAGTCTGTGGCATTGTGGAGAGAATGGACCCACTTTCCAAGAAGCCTTCCCTGCTCCTCTCCTTGGGTACTTTAGTCACCTCCCTATGTTCTCACCATGTCTCTGCTTCCTTCTTTCTGCCACAATGTTTATCATGAAGAGTTGGAACTAAGTATTTTCTAGCTCATCTCCCCCATCGGAGATATCATCAAGGGCAACTTTTAACAGACAGTGAGACTCTGGAAGGTAGGGACAGGCCGTGATTTCTGTATGTCCAGTGTGTGCAGTGAAAATTTGTTGAAAACAATGAATGAATGAATGAATGAATGGTATTCACTCATATCCTGATAGATCTTAGAATCGGCATTTCTCAGCCAAGAAAGTGCAGGCCAAGAGAGTGGAAGAAAATTGCCTAGGTCACACTGTGAGCAAGAAAGAAACAGACGGAGAGCCCGCTTAACCCCACTCATAGTACAGCTCTTTTTAAATCTGCATATTTCTCCTTATTTCTTGCTCCAAATCCTTAATATTGGCTGCATCTGGGCCTTTCTTGGACTCCAGCATTGAAGAACAGAGCAAAACTGTTTCCTGCAAGTTCCCCAACAAAGGGAGCATAGAAGGGGGCACTGCCTGGGCTCCATCAGGAAGTCTGTCTGTGAGTCCACTGGGTTTTCTTTCTTGGGTCCTTCGTCTGTCTTATGGTCATTTCAGACCTTTTGATGGGGCTGGTGCTCTGATATTCCAGTCTCTTCTTTCCACAGTTGGAAAGTATTAGAGACAGCCTAATGGGGTTCAGCTAATCTGTTTTGCCCTTGATATCCAGGAAAACAGTGAGCATGAAACCATCCACTGAAGTCTCACTGTCCATCAGTAACTATGGTGGGCACTTTACATACATGACCCCTAGAATCCTCGCAGGATCCCCAATAGGCAGATGATTTGCTCAGGATTATACTATGCTTAGGATTGAGGTCTGGATTTAGATCTGGCTTACCTGTCCCCACTGCACATGTTCTTTCTATCATCCCAGAGGATTATGCCTGAGTGGTGATGGAAGGAGCAGCCTGTTTAACCAGAAAAGCAGTAATGGGCTGAAAAGAGTTATACCTGCTATCTTCTAGAAGGCATGATCTGTGCAGGCCTAGAGAGCAGAACTAAAAGTCTTGAATAGAAATTGTGGGGGGGGGGGGGGGGGCAGGTTTATTTAATTGGAAAGACCTTTGATGAGCAGAACCATCTGGAAATGGTTGGACTGTCTGGGAGAAGTGGTGGCTCCTGGTATCCGAATGCTACAAGCTGCACCTGCATGACCACGTCTCTCAGATTCTGCAGGGAGCACGGAGGAGTCAGTTGAATACGGATCTATATACTAGACACAGTTCTGGGCCTCGGGTTTAAGAGGAGAAGAGAGCAAAGTCCTGCCATTCTGATTAGGGAGAGAAACAGCAAACACGTAACGCCAGGTGGTGACAAGTGCTATAAAGAAAAAGAAAGCAGGGTAAGGGATAGGGAATAATATGATGTACATGTGTGTGTCTGTCTATTTTGAACAAGTTATTCAAGGAAGGACTCTCTGAGGAATTAACATTGAGTAGAAATCTAAATGTACTGAGGAAGTGAGCCACATGGATATCCAGGATCTTCCAGGCAGAGAGAACAGCAAAAGCAAAGGCTCTGAGGAAGGGAGGTGCTAAGTGCCCTAGGAAGAGCAAAAAGTCAAGTGTGCCTGGAGTGGAGCGAGGGAGGGAATGGATAACAGAAACCAAAATCACAGAGGCAAGCAGGGCCGTATCACTCAGAGCTTACAGGGCCCTATTAAGACGTTAGAATTTATTTGATATGTGATGGGGAATTGTGATTTACATTTTAAGAGATCTTTCAAAGCTGAAAGTTCGTTTCTTTTTGTCTATAAGACATCGCTTTCTTCATCTGTAAGGTAAAGTATTTGGGCTAAGCTAGTGTTCCCTGAAACGTGCGACCCATGTCACTGGCGATATAAGTGATAATTTAGGTAGCAAAATAAGTACATGTTTTTAATAATGTTTATTTTAATGCTCATTTGAGAAAAAAAATCACTAACCCTCGATCTGATGATTCTACAGATAGCATCACTCAGGATGTGGTCAAATATGGGTTTAAGTAAATGGACTGTGTTGATTTCTGTAAAAAATATGAACTGAATTATGCTAAAGCCTATAGATGATATGGCAAAAACGTTGTAAGATGGTATACAAATGGCTAAAGTTTAGGCTAGAAAATTGATAAAGACCATTCCATGGAATAGAAAACTGAAGCTCAGAGAAGTCAATTGACTTTCTTAAGGCCACACAGTTGGTAAGCCATGAAATCAGGAATGGGACTTTAGTCCATCTGACTCCAAATCCATGGCTCCTCGCACCAGGGAATACTGTCTCACCAAACACATAAATCTCCTGGCTATAACTATGTCTTCATTTATTTATTTTATTAGGTTCTAATTTTGAAATTGTTATAGATTCACAGGAAGTTGCAAATATCGTAAAGAAATCCTGTGTTCTCTTTACCCAGTTTCCCCAAATGTTACATTTTGGATAGCTATGATACAATATCTAAACAAGGAAATTGACATTGGCACAATGTTGAGGTATACTTCTCTGTCATTTCATCACAAGTGCTGATTAGTGTAAGCAATCAAGATACAGAACTATTCAATTACCACAAAGATCCTTCTTGTGCTGCCCCTTTGTAGTCACACTCAACCCCCTGCCTTCCCAGCATCCCTAACCCCAGCACATAACAAGTTGTTCTCCATGTCTCTAGTTTTGTCATTGTGAGCATGCTATATAAATGCAATCATACAGATTATCACCTTTGGAGATCACTGCATCTATCAGTTGTTTGTTCCTGTTATTGCTGCATAGTATGCCACAGTATGGATGTACTGCAGTTTATTTAACCATTAACACGTTACAGAACATTTTGGCTGTTTCTAGATTTTGGTTATTACAAATAAAGCTGCTGTGAACATTTGTGTACAGGTTTTTCTGTGAACATAAGTTTTCATTTCTCTGGATAAACGCCTAAGGGTGTGATTGCTGAACTGTATGATATTTGTGAGTTTAGCTTTTTGAAAAACTGCCAAACTATCTTTTTCAGAGTGCCTGCACCATTTAACGTTCTTAGTGGCAATGTATGAGAGATTCGGCTTCTCCCCTTCAGCGTTTGGTATTGTCACGGTTTTTAATTCTAGCTGTTCTAATAGATAGGTACTAGTACCTCCTCCTGCTCTTAATTTGCACTTCCCTAATTGCTAGCGATTTTGAACATCTTTTCATGTGCTTATTTGCCATCCTTGTATCCTCTTTGGTGAAATGTCTGTTCGTTTGCCCATTTTCTAAATGGATTATTTGTTTTTAATTGTTGAACTTTGAGAGTTCTTCATATATTCTATATTTGAGTTCTTTGTTGGATACATAGTTTGCAAATAATATCTCTCAGTCTACGGTTTTTCTTTTAATCCTTTTCATGTTTTTTTAATTCATTTCCTCACATAGTTACTTTTTTCTTTTTTGTACTTTTTTTGTCATGAAGACACATAAGATCTACTCTCAGCAAATCTGAAGTATTCAATACGACATTGTTGACTATAGTCACATTGTTGTACAGTAGATCTTTAGAACTTATTCATCTTGCATAACTGAAAGCTGGTACCCCTTGACCAACATCTCCTCATAACCCCCTCAACACAGCCCCTGGTAACTGCTATCTATTCTCTGCTTCCATGAGTAGGGCCATTGAGATTCCACATATAAATGAGAAGGGAAATGCATTTCCTTTCTTCGTCTGGCTTATTTCACTTAGCATAATGTCTTACAGGTTCATACATGTTGTCACCAACGGAAGATGTCCTTCTTTTTAAAATGCTGATTAGTATTCCACTGCATATGTGTACCACATTTTCTTTATCCATTCATATGTTGACAGATATTTGGGTTGTCTCCACACCTTCACTATTGTGATAAATACTGCAACGAACATAGGATATCTCTTCAAGACAGTGTTTTAATTTCATTCAGATAGAGATCCAGAAGTGGAATTGCTGGATCATATGGTAGTTCTATTTTTAACTTTTTGAGGAGCCTCTATGCTTTTTCCAAAGTGGCTGCACAATATTTAACAGTATTATCTTCCATCCACGAGCACAGGACATCTTTCCGTTTATTTGTGTCTTCTTCCATTTCTTTCATCAATGTTTTATAGTTTTCAGTTTACAGGTCTTTCACCTCCTTGGTTAGATTTATCCTTAAGTATTTTATTCTTTTTGTTGCAATTGTAAATAGGATAGTCACTCATGGCCCTTTCCAACTGTATACTAATTTCTATAATAAATAGTTTTGCACACGTTTATCATAAGGTAAAAGCAGTAGATCAAGAGGGAAACAAGTAATTGAATTTGTAGAAAAGCATGAAAATGTATGTAATGGATTTATAGAGTAGATTAGTCATTTTTTTCCCCTACCACACGCTGCCTTCTTCAAATGTTATGAATATTCATATTGATATTATTGCTAAATTTATTAGATAAATGCTATGTTAAATGTAGATGCTCAGATAAATAGCATCATTTTGCTATAAGAGAGCGTAGGTTGAGGGCCATGGGTGTGGACTATCCAGTAAAGATTTAACTTAACAGACATGGTTGCCCAAATTATACATATTTCAAAAGTCATCAGAATTGGTCCTTGACTAGCTTCTGGCAAATAACCTCTGAGCCCTTAAAATATCCTGTCTGAGAAAGTGTCTTGTACAACTGAGACTTGAGTCATGTCAGATATTTTATGCTAACAATATGATATATGACAAATACGCCTTTCTGAATGCCTGGGGCTTTTAGGCTAAGCTGTATCAGTTTGAACTCTGGAAGAGGGGCCTGAAGACTGAGTAGCTTTCAGTCTTGTGAGTGCTTCATGCCTACGTGATTGATCCCCAGTAAAAACCCTGGACACCAAGGCTCCAATGAGCTTCCTTGGCTGGCAACACCTTGCATATGTTGTCACACATCATGGCTGGGAGGATTTAGCTGTGTCCTGTGACTCCACTAGGAGAGGACCACTGGAATCTCATACTTGGTTTCTTCTAAACTCACCCTACATGTCTTTTTCCTTTGCTGATTTCAGTTTATATCGTTTAACCACAATAAATTGTACGCATGAGTACAACAGCTTTTCTGGGCTTGGTGAGCCCTTCTGGTGAATCATCAAACTTGAGAGGGGTCTTGGGGATGCTCCGAAACAGCTAGACCTGCATAACAATGGAACAGAACTGAGAACCTGGAAATAAACCATGATACTTATGTCAAGTGATTTTCTACAAGGATTTCAAGACAATTCAATGAGGAAAGAATAGTCTTTTTTCAAAAACAGTATTGGGAAAACTGGATAACCATATGCAAAAGAAGAAATTTGGACCCCTATGTTATGTCATATGAAAATTAAGTTTAAATGGATCAAACAGTTAAATGTAAGAGCTATGACTATAAAACCCTCAGAAGAAAATACAAGAGTAAATCTTCATGACCTTGAGTTAGACAATGATTTCGTACATTTGACACGAAAAGCAAAAGTGACTTAAAAAAAGAGATAAATAGAACCTCATCAAAATTAAAGCTGTTATAATTAAAATATATCATCAATTAAATGAAAAAGAAACCCAGAGAATAGAGGAAATACATACATCTAACATACCAAATCATATATCTAATATCAACAGCATAGCTCAAGAGATGGGGAACTTCAGACTGGAGCTGGAAACCAAATACAAATACTATGTTTATAACTTTATATATGAAGTTAGCAGCAATTTGGAGGTCAATTCTCATTTGGGAAGTGATGGATTGTTGAACCACAGGGGATTGTTGAACCTGTAGAGCAATGATAAAGTAAAAGTTATCACGCTGCATGATGGAGAAAGCCTATATTTATGGAAAAGGAATATCAAGTAATTTTTAAAAAACTGAATGGTCAGTGGAGTGGAAGAATCATCATCGGTGTGCACCATGTAATGTTTGCAGCCTTGCATCAGAATTGGGAGTGATCTCCAAAGTTTTTTGAATTTTGAAGGTGTGGTTTTCCTAACACAATTTGAAAGTGAGAAATAAAATATTTCATCATAAACATATAATAAAAATATATGATTACTGGTGTATTACAAAAATTGACATGTAAACAATTACAATATAATTTTTCAATTCAATTGGAACACGACAATTTGTTAATGGCAGTAATCATTTAATTCATTTACAAAGAAGCTTTTCTTTAGCAATTAGAAACACTATATCATTTTTTTCCTCTTTAAACTTTTATTCAACCAGTTTGTTTTTACTCCACCCTCCCCACAAAAAGTATTGCTTTGGTCAACAAAAAATTGAAAGTCACCTGAATTTCCGATGAATTTGTTATCCAAAGTCTATGGTTACTCACTTTCTGAACACCAGCACCAATATTTCAATTATCCACTGATTTGACACCTGAAGATTTTTCCACTGGGCAATCCACAATTGTCAGATAAAGGATGAGTGAGAGGTAAGTTTTCTTTTCAGAGTGGGACAAGAGAAATTGAGAAAGTGGAGGTAGGAAAGAAGAGTCAGTTAAGATGTTCTGAGCGTGGGCGAGCCAGGTTCTGTAGTGGTTAAGTTCCTGCGCTCTGCTTTGGTGGCCTGAGGTTCAAAGGTTCGTGTCTGGGGCACAGACCTAGCACCACTTGCCAAGCCATGCTGTGGCAGCATCCCACATAAAATAGAGGAAGATTGGCACAGACGTTAGTTCAGTGACAATCTTCCTCAAGCAAAAAGAGGATGATTGGCAACAGATGTTAGCTCAGGGCCAATCTTCCTCACACACAAACACACACACATGCAAAAGAATGCTCTGAGCATCCTAAGAACTTCTGATGTTGAAGGTCTAAAAGTTGGTTCCCTCATAGTATCTACGTGCCTATCTTGGAAAAAAAATTTGTAACCAGTATCCAAGTTTGAAGACTACTGACTTACGTTGTGTGACCTTCTCACATTAATTGAAATAATTACATGAACAACACCTTCACAAATTTTTATCGAGCATCTACCATGCGCAAAGCACTGGTCCAGCAGTGTGAGACACAGCCACGAACAAGATCAAGGTGTTAGGACTATATGTACATTATGATGGTGATGACAGATGATAAATAAACAAATAACTTCATAATTCAGAAAGAGAACAGAAACATATACAAAACAATTTCAAAGAGTTTAAGTGATAGGAAGAAAATAATACAAAGTAGAGTGAGGAGCCATCTTATGGACAAGGATTGTTTCTAAGGCAATGACATTTGAAGCAAAGATATAGCAAGAGAGCACTCCAGGCTGGGGCAGCTTGGTGCTCTAAGGAGGTCTTTATGGTGAAAGAATGTGAAGAGTTGACATGTGACCTGTGTGGTGAGGTGTCAGCCATGCAAAGAAATGGAGAAGAGTAATTTAGGCCAAGGTACACTACAGAGAAGGTAATCAATTTGTCCCAGTTTGCTAAAGACCGTCTTGATTTTGTCACTCTAATTCCCATGTTCTGGAAAGACCCACAGTCTTAGGCAAACTAAGATAGTCTGTCAGCCTAACTGGAGGTCCAAGATCTATTGGAATATGAGGTCTACCGAAAGGTCAGTGGTTTGACGGCCAATATTCAAACTACAGCCATGGTCACTGGCAGCTTGACCTAGACAAAATAAAAACAACTAGAGGAATAAACCTTCTTGATTCTGAGACAGTTAGGCATCTGAGACTGTGACTCTCAGTAGCACCCCAGCCTTAGTCCAACAAGTTAATAATTAACTAACCGTATAGTTGATAACTGCTTCTCTGTGATATAAGAGAGTAAACTCATCAGCTGCCATACAAACAGCACTCACATAGACACACAAAGCATAGACACCCTACATGCAACTATCATTCACAGACAAAATGAAGATCTGGAGAGCATGCCGTGAGACTACCATGGATGGAAGTTGGACTTTTGAGTGGAAAGAACATTGGAAAGATAAGTAGTATTTGTGATGCAGCGTTTAACAATACTATGTGCTCTAAGGCAAGTCCCACTTTCATCTCTATCTAGTTAAATCAATGTTCGTTCACCAGGAGGTAGTTTCTAACTATAAATGGGTTAGTTTCTAGTTGAAGCCTTAAACGAAATTTGACCTCATGATACAGACAGGAATTGAAAGTCAGAGCTTACAATAACAGGTGGGGGGCAGGAAATGGAGGATTTGTCTGGAACTTTTCATGTGCATTCATAGGTTCTTCCATATATGATAGTAGTGGTTCAGGAATTACTAAAATCAAAATTCTTGTCTCAATCATAAAAGCAGCTCCAAACTGTGACCTTCATTTTTTTTTTTTTTTTTTTTGCATGGAAAAATACACAGACACGCAAATGTTCACTTGAGACCAAGTAGTAGACCATATCATTTAACAGATCAGAGGAAGACAGATAAGAATTTAAGCTCAATAAACAGAATTCCTGTATCTTCTTTACACTTCTCTTTATATGTTTCTAATTGTAAGATAACTCTCTTGACTCTTGTCTTGGTAGTCGCATTATGTCCATCTCCATGTCATCCACTTCCCAATAGAACTGTCCCTGGCAATGTAACATCAGTAGAGTTTCTTCCCCCGATATTATTCCCAATGGTTACCTCTAATGTTCCACACCTAGGAGGAAACGTTAATTTGTTGTACCATCAGTGCTCTCAAGAAGATGTGCCAAACCCTAGGAAGAAATTTTTTAGCAGTAGTGGTCTCAGTTGCTGTGGTTTCTTCGGTCTCAGTTGTGTTAATTGATACTGCATCATCCAATCCAGATATGGGGGATTAGGGAAAAAACTAAAGTATTAAAATTGCAGTTACATCTTCTACAGGGAATAGGGAAGGCAGTGGGCTTCAAGTGCGTTCTTGCTCACTTTTTATGGGAATGCAGCATGTTAGCATGCTCATACAAAGAAATTTGTACCTTTCAGTATCTAAGCATCATCTTCTACAGTGTCCTACATTATTCTTCCAGCATCTTTGGACTTCCCAGGTATTTGGAGAAGGCTGATAGGTCCAAAGTATAATGTGCAGAGGGCAAGGAGCATCAGATGAAATGAGCTTGAAGTAGCAATGCCATCTCCCAGTCACTTTAGGCCATTATTAAGCATTTTTATTTATTTCAAAATGTAACGTGAGCTAATTTGCTTTACGTTTTAAAAAGTTAGTTCGGATATCATGTGTCAATTAGATTAGAAAAAAGGAGGAATAGAACCAGGGAAAGATGTTAGATGCTTTGCCAGGCAGGACACAATGGTGGCTGGAACTAGGGTGGTGAGAGTTGTGGAAAAAGGAGACATCAACTGTTTGGATATAAGGTCAGAAGAAGGTGGAGAAATCAAAGTGCATCACTACATGTCTGTATTGAGATAGGGGAGATGAGTGATAGTTGCCATTCACTTAATAGCAAAATGAGGAAAGGACAAGATTTGAAGGGAAGAGAAACAGGTGGGCTAAGTATTTGCTTTGGGGCATATAACATATAATATACCTAGGAGGTCAAGAAGGCAAGGGGATAGACCTGTAGGATCTCAGTAGACAAGTTTGAACTCTAGATGTAAAATTTGGAATCACTCTTAATGGATAGCATTCAAAACTACAGTAATGGATAAAGTATAGTGAGTTGGAATGATGTGAGATAAGAGGGAGCTATAATTAAATTCTGGTGGGTGTCACTACTGAGAACTCAGATAGGAACAACCAGGTAAGTCAGAGCAAAATAGGAGAATGACACACTAGAGAATTAGATTTGTTTTCCCAAAAGCAGACCTTGGGAAAAAATTTGAGTATAATAATTGAGTTGAGAGGCATTCCCCACCCCCAAAGTCAGTTTGGAAATGAGGAAGCTAGGGAAGTAAGAAAGTGAGGAAGAGGAGAGTTACACCGTTGGTTCTACTGTGGTCGACTAGAGCACAACCCTATGGGGAGCTCTGCAGCCAAAGTAGGAAACAAGCCTCAGAGTCGTCCTTCTTGAGGGTCAAAGGACTGGGAGGTTTATCCACCATCCTGCTAGCCAACCATCCTGCCAGCCAAGAGTTGATAGATTACCCCAGAGTGAACTGATAATTCCCTCTCATTTCTGGATTGCCTGGTGCAGGGGTATTTTACCAGCAATCAACCATGCTCTGGGGATGCTGCTAGTGGCAGATCAGGCTGGTATGTGTGAAAATGGCAAATGCCAAAGGAATACAAGGAAAGTTGTATCCGATATGACTATATTATGCCAAGAGAGGAAAATGTTTCCTAAAGCAATGAGTGCGCATTTGCAGGCAACACTGTGAGGGTTGAACAAGACAAGGCCAGAAGTGTCCATTGTATTTAACGTGATGAGTGCCACTGGTAACCTTGAGAGGAGCAGTTTCAGAGTGGTAGGAAGAAACAAAAGCAAAGTTGGCTGAAATGTGAAGGACAGAAGTAGTGGAAGCAGCACCTGGAGACAAAACTCTTCAGAAGTGTATCTGTGCGGAAGAGCAGAGAAATAGAGAAGTTCTTGGAGGACAATATGGGGTCAAGGGAGGGTTTTTTAAGGTTTGTTTTGAAGAATGAGAAATATTAGAGCATGTTTTCTAGCAATTAAGAAGAAACAGGTGGAGGGGAGAGACTAATGTAGAATAGGGAAATGAGACAACAGAAAGGCATAGTCCTTGATAAGGTGACAAGGATCAAATCACAGAGGGCAGACTGACTGAGATGGAGAAGGCACGCTTCCTCAGCTATGTCAGAGGGAAAGAGAAGATGGGTGTAAAGGCATTCTGGTATGGATGTTGGCAGTGGTAAAAAGAAAAAGTTCTGCTCGAATTTCTTAAACCATGAAGTGTTGGGTAAGGTCATAAGCTGGAAGGGAGAGTCAGGTAGAGGAATGGGGCAGGAGAATAGAAGAGAAAGCTAGTTCAGTACAAAGTAGTTGTCTAGGCAGGAGGGCAGGTGAGCTCCCGGGAGACATACAGTAGGATTTCTAAGCAGTGTGAGAATTCATTCAAGGGGGGAAGATATGAATCTAAAGTGAACCTAGGATGCTCCTTCATATGGTCATTTATCAAACACACTACATGACCATCTTGCTCAGCAAATAGCCCGAGAAGTGTCAAAGTTAGTGTATTCCGGGCAGAGGGAGCAACTGGAGCAAAGGTTCTCAGTGGGGGGAAGCCCGGCATATATGAGGAATACAAGTAATTCTCAAAACAACATTTTTTGGATTTAATTTGACAATGTATGAAAAGCACCTTTCGTGCTTGACATATATACATCTCACAACAGTTTGGCTCCTATTGCCTCCCCTGGGATGTGTTGGCTCGATCACCCTTCCTCGATGACTCATTCTCTTATTATTTTACTGGCTCAGATTTACTTGCTTATGGTGGGATTTCTGTAAGTTCAAGTGTAGCCATTCCATGTCTTTCATCCAACACAAACTCTAACATTGCGTCTTCATCCTCATTTCTACAAAGATTATTTCTCAATGTTTCTTCTCAACCAGGCGTCCATACTTGAAGTCTGAGGACTCCCAGCTCTTCTCTCCCTTTCCCAGGCTCTTTAAACCATCTTGTTCTGTCAGTTCCTCTTCAGAATTGTTTCTCGCTCACGTTGCTCACTACTCCTTTTTCACTCTTCCCTCTAGAGTTAAGATTTAGGGCACAGCCCCTCATTCAACAAAGTTCTGAGCCTCGAACTATGGTATAGACTCTACTCTAGGCCCTGAAGCCACATTTGTGAACTAAGGAGCCAAAATCACACGGAGCTTGCTTTCTAGCAGGGGAAGACAGACAACAAAAAACAAGTAAATTAATTTGTATAATTTATACATGAGAAGATGATAAGTGGTTTGCAGCAATAAGAGAATAGATTTAAGTGAAGGTATTTGGAGCGTCATGAGGGCAGATGGTGGTTTCTTAAGCAGCAGTTAGCGGATGTCTTGAGAGAAAGTAACGATTGAACAATGACTGAAGAAGGTAAAGGAATTAACCACACAGTGTCCGGAGCAAGTGCATTCCAAGCAGAGGAAGCAAACAGAACTCTGTGGGTCGAGCAAGCCTGGCGTGTTTGAGGAAGAGCGTTGAGACCAGTGAGGCTCTAGCGAAGGGAGCAAGGACTGGAATAGTAGGAGAGGAGATGAGAGAGGTCATCAGGGCCAGATTATGGAGGCCAGATGGACCACTGTAAGGACCCTGGTTATTGTTCTTAGTGAAGTGGGGCCGTGGCAGAGTTTTGAGCAGAAGAGGAACATAGTCTGACTTCCAATGTGAGTGGATCACTCTCTATGCTATCTCGACAATAGACTGCAGGGGTCAAGGGTAGGACAGAGACCTGTGAGGAAGCCACAGCAGCAACAGGTGAGAGAGATCCTGACCTGAGCCAGAGTGGTAGCCGTGAGGGGGTGACACTGGTTTGTTCTGGACATAATTTGCAGTTAGATGAAATAGACTCCCTGATAGATGTGAATGCCACAGCTAAAAATATCAAAGATAATTCCAAGAATAAGGCTTATTCAATGCATTGATGGCAATTGGGAATAATCTATAATCAGTGCATTTGTTTATTAAGAATGACAGTGGTCATTTTTTTCAAGATTCCTCAGTCTGGAGTTATTATGTTGTTAGGACTGTTAGGACTTCTGACCACATCACCAATATCTCAAAATCATAACAATTGTGTTATTTCAGGCACACGAGTCATCTAGTCAAAGCATTATCCCACATGTGAATTCTCTCTAACAGATACCAGGTATCGGAGCTGGCGTGGTAGTGCAGCAGTTAAGCTTGAGTGTTGTGCTTCGGTGGCCTGGGGTTCGCCAGGTTGGGTCCCAGACATAGACTCACATACTACTTATCAAGCCATGCTGAGACAGGCGTCCCACATATAAAACAGAGGAAGATGGGTGCAGATGTCAGCTCAGAGCTGATCTTCCTCAAAAAAAAGAAAGAAAGAAAGAAGGAAAAACATACCAGATTTACCAACAGATAGCATCAACTTAAATATAGCTACTAGCAGTAGTCCACTGAAGGACGGCTTGGTAAAAAGTTTCTTTACAAAACCATTAGATGCTGTCTTACTTGAAAACACACAAAAATAAACTCAAATACATTAAATAGTTAAATTTCAAAACAGAACCTATAAATCAACAGGAATACAAATATCCCCCCCGCAAATGGAAGGGAAAAATTGGCAGAATCACACAATTTGTAGAAAAGCTAAAATACACAATAAATATGTATTTGAAGTTTGACTTCTCCAGAATCAAATAAACAGAAAAAGTTATACTTTTAGATATTTTCCTCTATTTTTAAAATTTATAATATTCAGAAATTGACAGTACACTAAGCAGACAGGAATAATTTACATTTCTAAGAATTTTATGTTGAATGGTTTATGTCTAAAAATGCTTATATAGATATACTTGCATATAAAACATAAATACACATAGCAAAAACAATGATCTAAATGCCCAATTGAGAATTTGGATAAATAATTTACAGAGCATCCATTCCATGAAATTTCATGCAATTATTGAAAATTCAGTTTTGGGAAAGTACTTAACATACGGGAAAATATTAATGATGGAGTAGAAAGTTTGAAAGTAGACTGCATATTTTTATTCACATGGTATCCAAGGAATCTGAGGGAGAGCAACAGAGCAAAACCTTACTTTTACTTCTTCACTATTTCAAAACTTTCCGAAATTTCAGCTAATAGTTCATAATCAGAATGGAGTGTAGG